>NC_133660.1:35302010-35504510 GCF_037893015.1 Macrotis lagotis
AACTATAGTATATGTATGTCATCAAACACTATTGTTCTATTAGAAACCAGGAGGGATGGGAATTCAGGGAAGCCTGGAGAGCTGAGTGAGATGAGCAGAACCATAAAAACATTGTACACCCTAATAACAACATGGGGGTGATGATTAACCTTGATGGACTTGCTGTCTCATCATTGTAACAATCAAGGATAATTTGGGGCTATCTGCGATGGAGAATACTGTCTGTATCCAGAGAGAGAATTGTGGAGTTTGAACAAAGACAAGACTACAACTTTTAATTGGAAAAAAAAAAACAACTGATATCTTATATAATTTTGCTATCCCTTATACTTTATTTCTTTTTCCTTAAGGATATGATTTCTTTGTCATCACATTCAACTTAGATCAATGTATACCATAGAAACAATGTAAAGACTTACAGACTGCCTTCTGAGGTGGGGGAAGGGAAGCAAGATTAGGGGAAAAATTGTAAAACTCAAAATGAAGAAAATCTTTCTTAAAAAAATCTTTGCATGTAAATGGAAAAAAAATAAAAATAATTTTTAAAAATGGAGTTAAGAATTAATAAGCCCTCTCCATAAATGTCCTTCACAAAATTCTTTCTTCTGCTTTCTTTCCCCCCAAGGAAATTAGCAAATGTTTCTGATAAAATAATTATATTTTCCTTCTTATTAACACAATATCACTTTCCTTTAACTCAAAGGTGTTTATTCAATAGAGTCTAAAATCCCAAACCAATTTAACAATCTAGGTTATTTCTATCCATTTTGTACAAATTTTGTCAGAATGTAACAACATTAACACCTCTCTTTTTAAAATCCTCAGTCATACCCAAAACTCTTGCTCAGAAAGGGGTCAACCTTAAAAACAGAGTAAGGGTCAGGAGTGAAGCACTTTGTTAAACATGATTTCCTAGCAATAAAGGTGTCTCCCAAACCCTGATTTTTTAATCTCCTGCCCCAACCCTCCCTCTCTGTATGGGCCAGCCTCTCAGATGAACTAAGTTTAGAGTTCAAGTCTTAACAAAACAACTCCACACACCAGAACCCCTCGGGCTCAGAGAGGGAAGAGCTGAACTCCAGGAGTGAGTTGCTAAAGATCTATTTCCTCCTCCCCCTTGCCTTCTGAACATGCCCAACTCCTCAACCCAACTACCAACCCCCCCCCCAGGTTAAAACTGATGCTGAGACCCCCCCCCCCAGACCCAGAATTACCCCAAGATGAGGGCAACCACTGACAATTTAGAACACAGAATATATGAACACATGCCTATAGGAACACATAAACACACACACACACACACACACACACACACACACACACACACACACACTTACATACCATACCAGATCCAACACACCACACCAGATCCAATCGGCTTCCTTCCTTCTGCCTTCTGGCTTCTGGCTTCTGGCTACCTGGTACCAGCCATGAGGCTCCCTGGACCCCCAGCCTGCCAGTGATTTTTCCTATGGTGGACTTTAACTTTTGGGGAAATTCCTGTAGAGGGAACCCAAATCCTCCTCCCCATTTTTCCTTCCATCCCCTGACCTCTCATCTGGGTCCCAGGTATGGTGCGAGACTTCTCAACTAGCTTAAGATGGTTCCAGCCACCCTCTTACCACCTTAAGGATTGCTCCTTACCATGATTCTTATTCCTAGAAATTTTAATCACTTGGCTCTAAACCTGGGCCAATCTTCCAATGAATCTCTGAGATATTCCCCACACAGAGAATACCAAGAAAGTGTGCTTGAAATCAAAGTTTTCATGCCCTATTTTCTTGTGTCCTTCTGGGAAAATATCAAAAAGATTTACATTATCAAATCCTGAAGGAGCCCCCAAATTGTTATAAGTGACTTGTAAATACTTAGTCCAGAGTGATTAAAATGGTCTTTTATCAAGAAATCTTTGCAAAGAAGAAGCACCTCTCCCTCTCTCTTTCTCTTGAAATTGAGGTACTGATTCCAGGAAATGCTAGGTCTTACATGTGCACTTTGAAAGGCTAATTCCTCCCCCCTTTGCACCAATCATTGGCTGGAGTCATAATCTAATTGATACATTGGCCCCCAAGCATTTTCCCCACCCTGCTCATCAGGGGAGGGAATAGTAACCTTTTTTTGAGCAGACCCTAGGTTAACTCAGAACTGGGTGAGGCAGACTTTTATAATTACATTTATAATGTAAATTAAAAATCTCCCTTCACATTCTTGTGGGACCCAAACATCCCCATTACCTTACAATCACTCAGTTTTTTTGTACATAGCTATTTTAAGATTGAAAAGAGTAAACCACCAACACAAAGGGAAATTACATAAATATTTAGAGATAAAAGTAAGATTAAAAAAAATTTCATAGGGGGAAATTTGTGAGTTACCTATTGAGTGAAAAGTGAATCACTAATTTAAATCACAGTGAGATACCATCCCATAAGAGATAATACTGAGACAGAGGACATTCTCAGTAAGGGGAGAGAAAGGATTCTCTTAGAGCTACTGGAAAACATTAATAGCTGACTTTGGTTGCTAGTTCCCAATTGACTGAATAAAGACTGCTGTTTTGACTGCTGCCCTTACATTCTCCCTCTTTATTGTTGTTTGTACTTTGTTCTGCAAAGGAACCAAGATTTCTGGGAGGTGATGCCATGACACATAATAAACTGGAATTAAGTGAGGAAGGACTGTGCAAAACTGACAGCCTCACTTTCTTTTTTGGACCCATCTGAATCTAGCCAGATCTGGACCAGAATTTCTGGAAATTTTTGAGCTAAGGTGTTTATCAGGTCTCCATTTGACTGAGGCAATGTTTATTCTTTGATTAAGGCAGGTAAGAAAGAAATGAAGCACAGAATGTCCTCTTTTGCCTAGTTTAAAAACACAACAAATAATAAAATTAAAAACAAAGAAACAGAAAACCCTATCAATCAATCTTGGAGGGGAAGGCTTTTAGGGTTTCTGGGCAAAAGAGAAACAATTGCTATTTACATTCCTTTAGAGCCAGATAGGGATCAAGTAATAACCCAGTGGGATTAGGCTGGGGCCTGTGGCCAATCAGTGAGAGTCAGAGTGATTAGCTTGTAAACCACAAGATATCTTTGTAGGTTTCAGTTTGAAGAAAAAAGGGAAAAAAGAAGAAAGAAGAAAGGTAAAGGAAAGAAAGGAAGAAAGAAAGAAAGAAAGAAAGAAAGAAAGAAAGAAAGAAAGAAAGAAAGAAAGAAAGAAAGAAAGAAAGAAAGAAAGAAAGGAAGGAAGGAAGAAAGAAAGGGAAGGAAGAAAAGGAAGGAAGAAAAGGAAGGAACAAAAAGAAAAGGAAAGAAAGAGAGAGTGGAAGGAGAGAAGAAAGGAGAGAAAAGAGAAGAGAGAAGAGAAAGAGGAAGAAAGAAGGAAGGGAGGAAGGGAAGGGGGAGGGAAGGAAAGACAGAGACTGAGAGAGACAGAGAGACAGAGAGAGAAACTGTAGTTCCAAACTGTAGTTCCAAACTGTAGTTCCAAATACTCATATACATTATTGTTTGTCTTTCATTCTGGAAGAGGATCATGTCATCAGGAAAGTGATGCTGTGACACACCAGTGAATTGGATTTAAGTGAGTAAGAGCTGTGTAAAGTTGCCAGTCTCAGGAGCCATCTGGGGTCAGTGGCAAGATATAAAATAAGGACGACTGGAGATTGCTTTGGATTGATTCAATGGGAGATTTTGACCTTTTTTTTAACTAGACAAAGGGGTTAAGTGACTTGCCCAGGGTCACACAATTAGGTAATTATTAAATATCTGAGGCCAAATTTGAACTTAGGTCCTCCTGATTCAAGGGCCGGTGCTCTAGACACTGCTCCACCTAGCTGTCCAATTTTGACCTTTTTAAGCATTCCTTTCAGCAGGGGCTTGGACTGAAGCTGCCATGGCAACTGCAGGCAAGAATTGAAATTCAATAAATCTTGGAGATTTTTTTTAGGGATGAGTTAATTAAATGTTTGATCAAATGTAGCAGGCTATTTTTTAAGTCAATAGTTTTATATGGCTTGAGAATACTGTTTCAAATATTCAAATGTTTCTTGATAGAAAAAAAGATTCCCCAACACTGTCCTTAAGGGAAGTGGAGTCACTCAGAAGTGCCTGTTGAATCTTTCCTGACCAGTCTGGTTTGAGAAAAAAAAGCATAGAGGGGAAGGGTATGATGATGCTGTGATTTTATTATACTACATTTTCCATATGTATAGACTTTCTCTTTCTTTCTTTCTTTCTTTCTTTCTTTCTTTCTTTCTTTCTTTCTTTCTTTCTTTCTTTCCTTCCTTCCTTCCTTTCTTTCTTTAGACTCCTTTCTTTCTTCCTTCCTTCCTTCCTTGCATACTTGGTATTAATGAATCATGTCTGCAAAAGGAGAAAAATATTTATGTATTATAGATTTCTTGTTATGAAAATTAAATATTGTCTGAAATCAAATTTTTATTGAGATGGTAGCAAAATTAAAAGTGAGAAAAAGTGTTTCGTATGTTACTAATTTTATTTTCTGTACTGCATTTTATAGATTATTTAATGATTACTGGGTTAGAAAAGTACACATTGTCAGAATGATGTAGAATTATATATAGAAAAGTATATTTGGGGGAATTTTGGGGGGAAATTATATAATTTTGGGAAATAATATAATTTAGGGAAAATTATAGTTTTTGGAGACCACAGGAACTCAAGCTACTATTTCTCAAAGGTACAATATTTCAAAATCTGCATTTTCAACTTACACATTGTTTTCTTTAAACAAACTCCATGAAAGTTGAGGGTCGACTTTATAAACTAGTTATTGACAGGATAAATAGGAAATGATTAATAAATCGGAGAGAAGCACTAGAATGACTAATGATTGTAGAAGGGGGATTTCAGCTGGGACTTAAAAGGAGCCAAGGAAGCTTGGAAGCAGAGATGAGGAGAGACAAAATACTATGCAAGGGAGACAACCAATAAAAACATCTGGAGTGTCCAGTTCTACTCATGCTCTAATTTAGGGTGAGAAAATCCCTTTCTAGGACATATAGGACATTAATAATGGGAAAAAATGACCGAATTTTCCTCTCTTGACAAAAGTAGCTCCATTTTAGACATGGTCTCCAATTTAGTGTAAACAGAATTTCACATTCACTATGTTTTTGTTAGGAAGTTGATAATACTGGGTAATTATCTTGGGTGATAGGTGCTGGTGGTGAGACAAAAGATAAATTAACTAGTTAACCAGGTTGGCTAGTCCAAATTCAGGAACAAGATGGTACATGTGCAGAGGATACAAATATTTTTTCAGTGCTTTTATTATGTATCTGTGCCTTACAAAAATGATCACAATTGATCCTAACAACCCTGAGAAGTAAGAGAAATTATTTTGCCCAAGAGGAAAGCAAGGCAGACAGAGGTTAAGTAACACAGCCAATAAATGAGGCTGGATTTGAACTCAAGTTTTCTTAACCTCAGGCTTAGGACTCTATTCTCTTCATCATCTAGGAGCTTCATCCTTCTTTGTGAAACTATTGTTAAAGGTGTCCCATGAGATTCTCCTTAGTCAAGAAAGGGGAGATAAAGAGACAATTAAACCACTGAGGCTGCCTGAAGCCAGAAAGCTTAACAGTTCCAAACTTAGTCTTCACCCCCATCCCCAAGGGAAGTCATATTTCTTCTGTGTTCTCCTGCCACTTATCCTCTATTTTCCTTCTCTCTAGGATCTTTCTGCTCCAGCGACTGAAGATGATTAGGGAATTCATTATGAAAGGTGGGAAGCTGGTAACTCACAACCCGAGAAATGTTGGTTTTGATAGAGGAGAGAAATAGGAATGGAGAAGAGAATGCAAGTGATTAATGAAGATTTAGAACACAGTGAAATTCTTATTGGCTGCTTCAGGGTCTGTCAGTATGAAAATATGAAAAGATGAGGAATCAAAAATACTACTCATCTACAGAGATGTGGTATCTGCATGATGGTAGGCCAGATGCATCAGGTGAGGAGGTTATCTAGTATCATTATTTTGGTAAAAGTTCTATGGAAACTTTTGAACACATAGAGTCATGTGGAATTTATGCTGCTCCCTTTTCTCAAGTTAAAAAACCACTGGTTGCAAATGTCTACCAGGACAGAAGAAACGGCGATTTGTGTTTCATTCTGAATATCACCTTTGCAGACTTACCAAAAACTAAAGACCACTCTGATGCATTTGTGAATATTGAAATGAGGAAAGAGTTATCAACAAGAAAATCTTCAGGTATTAAAATCAAAATTCCAGAAAAAATAAGATCGCAAATGATGATATTCTTCTTATGGAAGCTGTTCAGTTGTTTTTAATCATATCTGATTCTTTGAGACTCTATCTGGGGTTTTGTTGATAAAGACACTGGAATATTTTGCCATTTTCCCTCCAGCTCATTTTACAAATGAAGACACTGAGTCAAACAGAGCTAAGTGACTTTCCAGGGTCATACAACTTGTAAGTGTATGAGGCCAGATTTGAAGTGAGGAACATGTCTTCTTTATTCCAGATCTGGCACTTTATACACACTGTACCATCTAGCTGCTCTCCTGATAGAAGGTTACTGCTTAAATCAGAAGTGGGGAACTTTTTTTTTCTGTCAAGGGTCATTTAGTTATTTATAACATCATTTCTGGACTAAAAATTATCTATTTAAAAATTACCATATTATATTTGGTCAAACATTTAATTAATTCAGCCCTAAAAAGTTCCTAAATTCATTGAATTTCAAGTCCTGCCAGCAGTTGCCATGGCAGTTCCAGACCAAATGATTTTGAGGGCTTTATATGACCCACAGGCCAGATGTTCTCTGCCCTGGCTTGAATGGTGATTTGGACAAAATTACTGGATTGAAAGTATTTAACAAGATTGAATTAGTTGTCTTTGGTCTAGCCATTCTGCTCAACCAAATTCCTCCCAAATGGTTCTCCATCTTTTAACTCCTTTATTTCTAACTAGGTAAAAGAG
The DNA here is from genome assembly GCF_037893015.1 of Macrotis lagotis. Lineage (NCBI taxonomy): Eukaryota > Metazoa > Chordata > Mammalia > Peramelemorphia > Peramelidae > Macrotis > Macrotis lagotis. Next base: position 35,308,978 of record NC_133660.1, read on the forward strand.
TTCATTCTCTGTCTCATTTCTTACCTAGATTTATCTTACCTAGATTTAATCACTGAATGGACATTACCTCATTTAGCCTGAAACTTATTAAGGACCTAACCTTAAAAAGGCCAAGGTCTCCCACTGCATTCAGGGTCATTTCTAATGATCCTGATCCACATCTGGCCACTGAACTCAAGTGACTTTGGAAGAGAAAGTGAGTCTGGTGACTTAGTACAGCCCCTGCCCCCATCTTCCCCAGTCAAATTCAATTCTCCTGCATGTCATGGTATCACTTTCCTGATGTCATAGTCCTCTTTGAGAATGGAAGATAAACAACAGCCTATACCTGAACCTCTTCCATTTGGAATTCTGTTCTCACCTCAAGTAATGAAGGGGGGTTGGGGTAGGGAAGGCAGAAGGGAGATAATTTGGAACTCAATTTTAAAACAAATTTTAAAAATTGTGTTTACTATGGAACTACGCTAAAGAGCAATAAAATGGTTCATACCCTTTGACCCAGCAATTTCAATTGTAGGTCTATAGAAGAAATTATAAAAAAAAAAAAAAAAGGAAAAATCCTACATGTTCCAAAATATTCATAGCAGCTCTTTTTGTAATGGGAAAGAATTGGAAATTGAGGGGATGCCCATCAATTGGGGAATGACTAAATAATTTATTGCTACATGAATACTATGGAATACTCTTGTTCTATGAGAAACCATAAATGGTCAATCTCTAGAGAAGCATGGAATGACTTACAAGATCTGAAGCTGAGTAAAGAGAGCAGAACCAAGAGAACGATGTACACATCAACAAAATTGTGAGATGAACAACCTTGACAGAAGAAGCTCCTCTCAACAGTTCAGGGAGCTAGGGCAATTGTATCAGACCAGCTATGGATTCTGTTATCTCCATTCAGATAAAGAAAAAGAAAACAAAACAAAAAACAAAAAACAAAACAAAAAACCCCACCCTTCTGAATCTGATGAACACTTTATAAAAATGATCTCTTCTGTATCACTTCCCCTTAATCCTAATTCCTCATACCAAAAATAACTAATCTGTAAACATGTTTATCAAAATATTTGTGCACAGTGCTCACCTGACTGTTCTCCACTTAGGAAAGGAGGGTGTAAGGAAATTTTGTTACTTAAAAATATACATATGCATATGGATGAAAATAAATAAACAATCAAATAAATAAATAGATGCATTTACACAATTATAGCTGAGGAACTAAGTAACTGGATAATAACTGTAACTGGGGGTGGGGGGGGGACACTGCTTCAGATGCCTTCATGGCCATTGGAAAATGGTTCTCATCTGACTATTCTGCCATGGAAAGTCCTTGAATACTTGGAGTAGATATCCCCCTAATCCTTTGATGGATTAGAAGGCCATTGATTACCCTCAATATGGTTATGCTACACCTTTTTTTAGGACCAAAAAAAAGGCATATTTGCATACTGCTGTGGTTAGCAGAAGTTAAGAGAGAATAGAGGATTAGCTACAGCAGCTGCAGCAGGAGCCACCACCAGGAAATAAGTAGTGTAAAGAGGGGTATAGGTGCAAGAGAATTTATTTGGGGATCATGCTCCCCAGTCAAGGGAGAATGCTCACTCAGTTGAGGAGAGGGTGATATGCTACACCTTCTTGAAGTCATAGATGAGTGTAGTGAGAGGTGAACAGCTCTGAAAAGAGCTCAGCATGCCCTTCCTCCAAAGGTCTTAGTCCTCTTGATCAACCTATGCACCCCTGTAAAGAGAATAAAGTCCAAGAAGGCAAGGACTATATCCTCAGCTTCTGGCAGAATGTCCAACATAGGATAGGTACTTAATAAGCATTTGCTGATTGATTGTATGTTTGTTCCTGGAAAAGTGAGCTTCACATTAAAATCAGAGGATGGATTGAGCAACAGATTATGTATGCCTCACAGAGGGTGTGCTTGGAATTGGATTGCAAGCCTAAGTGAGCCTTTGGGAGCTAATTTTCAACTGTGGTTTCTTTCTCACATGCTTGTATGTTCAAGTTACTTTGCCAGACCCATGACTCAACAAACCGGAGCATATGCAAAAGGAAATGCAATTGAGCAATTCAGAGTACTCACTCATTTCTCTTGGAACTATGTGTATGCTCACAAAAAAATAGCTTAAAGAATTTGTGTTTTGTAATCAATAAGAAAATTAGGAAGGGGAAATAGTTTGAAAACTTATTACAAATGACCATAACATCAGATTATGCTGTTCTCCTTATTCTATTGATATGACTGTCTTGTGACTAATTTATGAAAATACATGTTGAAAATATTGGTACCTCGTGTATGTTTTGGCACAGTGGATAGAGCACTGGCCTTGGAGTCAAGAGGTTGGAAGTTCGAATTCAGACTCACACCCTTGGCACTAACTAGCTATGTGACCTTGAGCAAGTCACTTAACCCTGATGCCTCACATCCAGGGTCATCTCCAGTTATCCTGATTCATATCTGGCCACTGGACCCAGCTGGCTCCAGAGGAGAAAATGAGGCTGGTGACTTAGCACAGCCCCCCCAATCCAATTCATGTGCTGATATCATGGTCCTCTTTAGGAACAAAGGACAAACACCATCATCACATGTATATGTATATATTTGTCTATATACTATATATTTTTTATATAATATAAGAAGGCACTTAATTGTAGCCTTCTGTGGGAGGAGGAAGGAGAAAATAAAGTAAAAAATGGAGAGAGCAAAAGAGAATTTAGAAAGAAGTAAAGATGGACAGCTTTAAACACAATGGGTAGTAATTGATACATAGGTTTTCTTGAAATGGACATTTATTGAATCCTTTCATGTCTGGTGTGTACATGGTGACTTTTTCTTAATTTATATTTTAATAATTATATATATTATATACAATTTATACATATTCTATATATAATTTATATATTATATATAATTTTAATAATTATATATAATATAATTTATATTTAAAATAAATTTTAAAATGAAAATAAAAAAGAAAAATATTGCTATCTTTTGTTTTTGAACCTTCATTGATGAATATATATATTTCTCTCTCTCCTGTCCTATAAGGCCCACCATTATAGCAGAGAATTAGAAAAAAAAAACAAAAATAGTTGGACAAAAAAATCTAGCTGATGCTTTACCTGTTTCAGTTGATTTTTGATATGTCAGATATCAAGAAGGGAGGCAGGTGGGTAGGATTTTTTTCATTTATTCTCTGAGAACAAACTTGATCATTATAATAAAAGAGCATTCAGAGAAGGAAATTCAATCATAATTCTTTCTTATCAAGGAAGTCTGTAAAAAGTAATTTCTTGAAAGTACCTCCTTTGTGGCTAATGAGTCAAATTTTTTTTTGTTTGTTTTTTTTGGCCAAAGCTTCTGAAATGTGGATATAACACTTTTTCAAATTCCGTGACTCCAATTTGTTCCACTTACTTAATATATAGTGATATTCCTATGACACACCATAAAAATGACAAACACTAATCCATAACTATGTGGCAGGACTCTTTGGTCTGGGGTAAAAGGAACCAAAATTGAGCCCCAGCCTAGAGTCTGTAACAGTCATAACTGTGATAGAATGACTAGAGATTTTAGCTCGTTTGAAGGGCTATGGTCTCTTGCCACATTAGATCTCCAGTCTACTGTCCCTTGGGTTAATGGCTCTATGCTAGTCAATATAATGGCATATCTTTTCTCATCCTTTATCTGCTTCCAGATCCACAGTCTCATATCCCTCTACCACCATTTATACCTCTCCCTACCACCTCAGGAAGAGGATTAATGGGTCAGGGGACATCAGGGTGCTGGCTAGATCCATATAGAGATGAGTTATTCCTTCTCTTGGTACAATTGTTCTTTACCCAGATTGCATTGTGGAGCAGCCAGATCTATGCTTCACAGGGGATAAATGGGCTCAACAGTGAGGAGGGTATTTGCAACGATGTAATATTGAAACCTTTGGCACTTCAAGATAGCTCTCTAAATAAATTTGCCCTGGTCATCAGAATTTCTAGTGATGGCTTTTCACATAGACTCTTGCTTCTTTTTTGAGTTTTGAAGGCACTTGAGAGATTTATTCTAGCCCCTTAGAAATGAGAAGATGAGGCCAGAGAGCTAAAGAGATTTGCTTTCATGATGAAGCTTGTCTTAGCATTACATCTAACACATGCTCTTGTTAAAATGGAAATGATCAGACTGATTGAAACTGTTCAGTAATACCGAAAGCTCCTTCATGAATGTGGTATCATCAGAAAAGAAAAATAATCCAGATTCAAAGTAGTCTGAGGCTCTATATCCATTCATGAGGACCCACATATTTGTTTTACATTTACTAATCAGAGGGTAGAAAGAGTTAAAAGAAAGGTATTAAAGTAACTATAGCAATAGAATTAATATCCTTTAAACAAGGAGTATTCAGAAATACTTCATCCATGAGATTAGTGAATGCAAATTGTATATAAATAGGGAATATGTGACTAGGGCAATTCCCTGAAAGGGTTCAACCTGTAGGGAACCTTTCAGATGAGGGTATAGGTTAGGAGTACAGTGCCCAGCACTTAGAGTATCTCGTACATATATTTGTTTATTAATATTTAGCCACTGCCTGCCAAATACATTTGACCAGGTAACTTGAAGTGATCCAAAGTCACCAGGGTTTTCTCATTATATCATCATCCTGCTCTTTCTATGCCTTTTGATTTTGGTGCATCTGGATACTTTATCTAATGTCTCAATGCTGGCCCACTGGCCATAGAATCACCAGTACTCCTTGAGTCTCTCTCTTATCTATGGGATTCTTTGCTTTCCAAAAGGCATTAGGATTGCTGTAGGCTATTCCTCCCTGCCACTCCTTTCTGAGATTCATTTCAGTCCTTATCTAATAGAAATATTCATCTCCAAAGTCTCTCCCTAATAAAGGAAGTCTGATAGGTCTTTAGTCACAACTAGAGGCTCTTTAGTCATAACTAGAGAAAGTCCTACTGGAACAAAAGTCAATAGGATTCTCCTAGGGCAAGATTCAGTCTTTTAACTTCCCTTTTCTTGGACAAAATTGTAGCCATTTATGCCATACAACTCTTTGATTTAAGGTTGAAATTCTCCAAAATTCTTTCAGGCTTGGCAATTTTTTTAAGAAAAAATAAATGAAGTAAATAAATCCATTGACCTCTACCACTTGGTCAGTATTCCTGGCTTTATTTTTTATATTTCAAATAAGAAAAGTCCCTGGCTTTGATGCCATATTAGGACCAATGAAAGAATTTCCTTGGTGCCCTCCAATAGGAATAACCAACGTGTCAATAAGCTAGATCTTCTGTTCCATGTCATTGCTCCTCTGTATTCCAAATGCATTTGCCTGCTCATGGGTCTACCTGCCCCAAGATTCTCTCCATTCCAATCCATTAATCATTTAGCCTCTAAAGTAATTTTCCTAAAGCACAGGTCTGACCCTGTCATCCTACTCAATACATTCCAGTGACTCTCTTTCATCTCTAGTATCAAAGTTATTGGCATTCAAATTCTTTTATAACTTATACCCTTCTTCCCACATTTCCAGTTTTATTCCCTATACCCCTATCTCAGCAACTAGGCACAATGGGTAGAGTTCCAACCTGGAGTCAGGATGACTCATATCCCTGAGTCCACTTCTGGCATCAGATACCTACTAGCTGTGTGACCTTGGTTGGATAAATCACTTCACACTGTTTGCCTCTGCTTTCTCATTTGTAAAATGAGCTGGAGAAGAAAATGGCAAATAACTCCAATATCTTTCTCAATAAAACCCCAAATGGAATCATGAAGCGTCAGACACAACTGAAAAGGTGACTAACAATGACCTTTCTTCCAGTTCCTTTTCCTCACCATGTATTTAGATCCAGTGGCACTGGTCTCCTGGCTCTTCCAGACAAAACACTATATCTCTAGGCTCTGGGCATTCTCTTTGATTGTCCCCTTTCCTGGAATGCTCTCCCTCCTCATCTCTGCCTTCAAGTCCCAACTAAAATCTTACCTCTATAGGAGATCTTTCTTAATGCCTCTTGTTTTTTTTTGGTTTTTTTTTTTTGTTTTTTTTTTTTTTAGGTTTTTGCAAGGCAAATGGGTTTAAGAGGCTTGCCCAAGGCCACACAGCTAGGTAATTATTAAGTGTCTGAGATCGGACTCAGGTTTGAACTCAGGTACTCCACTCCAGGGCCGGTGCTCTATCCACTGCACCACCTAGCTGCCCCCTTGCCAGGACTTCTTGACAACTAATAGCCTGCAGGTCCCGAGAGAGGACATTTTATTTCTTAAAAAAGGGTATCTTTGAAGGATAATATGTTTTAAATATATTTTTTTTAGTGTCTATATTTCTGAATTTCTGAATAAACTATATAAGACAGATAGACTGTCTTATGTAAAAATAGTGGCTTCACTCTCAAGGTATTCAGCATGAATTCTATTGCTTTTGGACTAGAGCGTAATCATTATTTTATTTCTGGGATTTATGTGAATTTGAATGAGACTTTCAAATTCTGTTCGCTCATATTGGGTGAGAAAGAGTAAAGAGAGAGTTTGGCTAGGTTTTAGAGCATGACTAGCAAAATCATAATAATAATCATAAAAATCATAATAATACATAGAATTTTAAGACTTCCAAAGAACTTTACAAATATTGTCTCATTTATTCCTACAACAACTTGGGTAGTAGGAACTATTATTATCACCCTTTTACATATGAGAGAACTGAGGCAGATACAAATTAAATGGTTTATCCAGGGTGACTACTAATAAGTAGAAAATGTTTTAGATCACATTTGAACTCAGGTCTTATTTATTCCAGGTCTATCCACTGTAGCTCTTATCTCTCTATAAAATCTAGTGTGTATGATCTTTAAAGTTGTTTTTCCTGAACCAGTTAAGGTAAAACATTGTTACTGTAGTATAATGTGTCATAATATTGTTACATTAACTAATGAGAATCAATTAGATTATATAAAATGTCTTTTGTTAAGTAGCAAGAAACTCTCATTAAGAAATGACAATGTCATACTGTTGAGGATGATGATGATGATGATAAATAATAGTTACTATTATGTAATGACTAAGATGCAAGAAATGAAAAGGCTTTTTCCATGGAGTATTGACACCTGCATGACTTCAGTTAACACTGTATCAATGAAACTTGGAACATCAAACAAATGACTGCGTCATATGGATTTATTTGGGTGATGGAGGAGCTTTGATGACTATTTGGTACCAGGTCTTTGCCATTAGAAACTACAAAATGATTATCCTTAAAGAACTGTTAAGTGGCACAACAGATAGAATACTGAACTTGAAGTGAGGAAGACATCTTTATGAGGTCGAGTACTGAACTTGAAGTGAGGAAGACATCTTTATGAGGTCAAACCCATCCTCAGATACTTATTAGCTATGGACAAGTCACTTAACTTTTGTTCAGTTTCTGCATCTGTCAAATAAGCCTAACAAAAGAAGGGCAAACCATTCAGTATCTTTGCCAAGAGCTCAACTGAGGTCACATCAGACATAACCTAAAACAATTCAAAGACCACCACAACAACGATGACCTTGGACTCATAGTATAGCGTGTGCAAGGAGATGGTAGAGATGGTGCTACATTTGCAAGGTGCAGAAATTTATCAAATACCAAATATCTAGCAACATTTGACAATGGTGAGAATTATACATCAGCATATTGTCCTTTTTTGCAAGGCAATGGGGTTAAGTGGTTTACCCAAGGCCACACAGCTAGGTAATTATTAAGTGTCTGAGGCTGGATTTGAACTCAGGTACTCCTGACTCCAGGGCCGGTGCTCTATCCACTGCGCCACCTAGCTGCCCCCCAAAAATATATATTTTAAAAAAGACTACTGGTAACTTTGTTTTAATATCACTAATTCTCCATATCTCCTCTTGCCTCATATATCTTCTTCATGCACAATCTGAATCTGGGGGACACCAAGAGAAAAATGAAACAGTCCCTGCCAGGTAATTTATATTCTTTGGAATGTATATGAGGAATCATTTCTATTCATGCTTCACCAAAATATACTTTTTTTCACCATCACTTTTTTTGAATACAGCATGAAATTCCAAGAATAGATCAGGGATATCATTTGGAAAAATATATTCATGCATATTTAACTTTGTAAAACATTTAGCTTTTAGTTTTAGCAAAAGAAATTAGATTTAGTAAAAAATATTTAGTTTATTAATTTTAAAGAAAAATGTACTGTATTTCTCAGGCACTTTTCTCCACTCTGTTCTCTTCTTCCTCCATGGTCTATCCACCCCATAAAACCAGCAATTAAGTGCCACTGTAATCAACAGTTATTGAGACTTGAAACCACTAAGACCAAGATGTCCTCAGAACCTCATGTACAAGAAACTTCCTAACAAGAAGTTATTAAGATAGATTTATGATTAGTGCTGCTATATCTACAATTCTTTTTTATTAAATCTTTGCTGTACAACTGTGGCTAAATTTTGCAAAAAAAAAATCTGGGTAGGATGCCCATCAACAAATGTCAAATGATGTTTTTTTAAAAATGGAAATGGCATCCGGTCTAACTCATGTTCCTCTAAAAGTGGAAATGACCTCATAGAGTGTGAATAATAGAATTCTTGTGTTCCAGAAGCTAGTACTCAGTCTGTTACCATCTCTTGACCTTAGACAACTGACTTCCTGAGGATCATGGTCATTTCCCACTCTTGTTTTTTTGAGACTTACATATTATATAAATGATATAATTCACAAAATTTATATTATATATGAATCTATATAGTATGGAAATTCAATTATATAAATATATGTAATATAAATGATATATAGTTATACAGTATATCACATTTAAATATATATGTTTATGTATTTTTCCATGAGAAATGGATTATATATATTTATGCCATATATCATATATTTTATTATTACTTGATTATATGTTTTGTTGTTTACAATATGTTTTATATAAATTTATATAAGATGCAAATCCTATATAAATTTAAGGATGACCCTCCTCTGATATCTTAATATAATGGGGAAGTTATTGGAGACTATCAAAGATTGTTCAAGAGAAGCACAGTCTCTGTTAGCTGGTACCAAATTGGAAGAGCTTCCTTTGGATCTGGCAACCAAATCTTTGTTTGTCATCTGAAGACCAGCTTAGATAACATTACAGGTAGAATTTCATGACCAAAAGCTTGGCCATCAGAAGGAAACTTTCCTTGGCAATTCACAAAGAGTTTCAGTGATGGAAAGAAGTTCTGGGGAGTTGGTCAATCAATCAATCAATTAAGTTTCTGCTATTTGCTACAGAGGCAAAAATGAAAGAATGTCAGTCTACAAGGATTTTTCTAATTTTAGAGGAAGACAACCCAAATATATATAAGTGGAGACAAAATACAAAAAATTTTTTTGGGGAAGTAATTAGGAGAGTTAATACTGTACCTCAATTTCCTCATCTGTAGGACTAAATGATCACTGTGAAAAAAGAACATGGTCTGAGATTAGAAAGCTGGAAGGAATCTAAAGTTATCTAGTCTAACCTCATTTTATGAATGAGAAAATTGAGGGTTGAGAAGTGCTTTGCTCAAGGTCCCTTTGGTAGTAGGCAATAGGCATAGCATTTGATTCTGTTGTTTGCCATTACAATCAGTGTTCTTTCCACCATGTTTTGCTTTTTCTCATTTACCAAATCCAAAATTAATGACATGAGCAAATTTTCTCTTAAAATTTAAGAAAAGAAAGTTTGGAGAAAATACAAACAAATAGTACTGAGATGGTGTAGCAGATAGAGTAGTAGTAGGCTTGGAGTCAGGAAGACCTGTGTTCAAATTTGCCATCAGATGCTGCCTAGCTATGTAACCCTGGGCAAGTCACTTAACCTCTCTCAGGCTCACTTTTCTTTTCTCCAAAATAGGGAAAATAATAGTACTACTAGTACTACCTCACAGGTAGGTTATAAAGTTGTGGTAGATTTTTTTTTGTTTCTTTGTTTTTTACTTGTATTGCTTTACTTTACTTTGTAATTTACTTTTTCTTAATGACACGTAAAGATAATTTTAACAGTCATTTAAAAAAGTTGAATTCCAAATTTTCTTCCTTCCTCACCTTTCCCCAACCCTAAGACAGTGAATAATTTGATGGAGCTTATATGTGTGTCTGTGTGTGTCTGGTATGTATGTGTGTGTGTGTGTGTGTGTGTGTGTGTGTGTGTATACTTAGATTTGTTAATGAGGAAAAATGTTGTGAAGCTCAAATGAGAAAATATTTATAAAATGCTATATAAATGCTTGTTGTTCTTAAGTTATTTGAGGTTTTCTTGGAAAATAACTGGAGTGAGGGGTGGCTAGGTGTAGCAGTGGATAGAGTACCGGCCCTGGAGTCAGGAGTACCTGAGTTCAAATCTGGCCTCAGTCACTTAGTAATTACCTAGCTGTATGGCCTTGGGCAAGCCACTTAATCCCATTGCCTTGCAAAAAACTAAAAAAAAAATACTGGAGTGATCTGCCATCCCCTTCTCTAGTTCATTTTACAGAAAAGGAAACTGAGGCATAAGAGTTAAACAACTTGCCCAGGATCACTGGACCACTTAGCTGTCCATATAAGTGTTACTTATGATTATTGTTGTGATTGCATAGAGTGGGTACTAAATTTAGGACTTTCATTGCCATTAGAAGTGATCTAATCCACAATGCTAAACAACCTGAAAGATATTTCTATAAATTTATAATTGAGACTTTTGTGATGATTTTTTTCTAAGATGATTTGTTAATAAAAGTTTGGATGACTGATTGGAGTATGTCAAGTTTTCATATTGACATCAAAGAGTACATGTTTTAATATTAGGAAGGGCATGGGACTGGAAGTCAGGAAAACTGACCTCTCGCCCCACTCTGCCCCTAATCAGCTTTGGAAGTCCCTCAGTCTTCCCTTTATCTGGGTCTGACTAGATTCCTCTAAGCTCCTTTCTAACTCTGATATTCTATGATCCTGTTACTAGGTTATGTCACATGTATTCTTTGTCAAGGAGCATGGGGCTGGAGGCTTGGACTTTCATTCAAAGTCCTTGGGCAATCTGATTACAGCCTACAATTTCAACTGTTTTGGATAGGCTATTTTATAACTTCTGCTTTTGGCTTTCTCAACTTCTTATAATATAGACTTATTTGGGTCACCTTCTAATCTAAACCTTACTTGATCCCTCAAAGTTGTTCTTCCATTCATCTCCTAAAAATCATTTTGTATTTTATTGCTTAAATATGGATGTATGTAAATTTTATATATAGGCATACACATATCTATATATCTCTAACTCTATCTATCTATCTATCTATCTATCTATCATCTATCTATCTATACATATGATTTCTCCTAATAAAACAGAGATCCTTGGGGCCAGGAATTGTTTTGAATTTCAATTTAGTATCTCTGGGATCTCTCAAAAATAATAATTTCTTAATAAATATTTGTTGAATTGAATTGACTATTAGTTTGATTCCAAATGGCAATAAAGCAGTTGACGCAGCTATCATTTTAAAGGAAATGCTTCACAAATTTTCGTAAGAAATGCTGTATCATAATAATAATACCATCTAGGAATGAATTGAGGAAATGTAACTTCATGACAAATGACAAGAAGATAGTCATCCAGACATATGAGGATTTAAGTGACTTCTCCTTATGAAAGCATTTGCACTCTTCATATGTTGAGGTATACAGGTTGGGGGACTTGTATCCACAAACCTATGGATGCAGTCATTTAATCTTTGTAAACTCAGGGAAAAAAATGATACTGAAAGTTGATTTTCAGAAACCGGCCTCTCTCTCTCTCTCAGAGAACCCATTCTTTGACTGTCTGAACTTTGGACACTCCAGTATTGCCTGATGACTGGAGTGGTCAGATTTAGATCCTTTTTTCACTTTTCCCTCTGTAGTCTATTACTTGAGGACCAACATTCTGTTTTATTAGTAATATTACATATTGATATTAATCTGTGAGCAATGACTTTATTTTTAATATTTATTGATACTTCATCAATAATATTAATACTTACATTACTTATTGATTCTAATATGCAGAGAAATGTTGCTTTCAAATATTCAGGAAAGAATGATACTGAATCCATATAAAGAGATACCTTGTTAGTATATGTTGGGATTCCAAAGAAAGGACTCAGATAATAACATGTTTGTTCAGTTGATAATAACCAACAACAGCTTTGATGCAATAACCAAACATCAATCTGACTAAATGATTTGGCCAACAGGTAAGTCCTTGGTCCATGGAGTAAAGACTTAGAAGTGGATTTTAAATACTAGCTAGCTAAAGGGCTTGAAGAGATCAACTGGCAAATCCATGGTGGAAGCTTTAGTTGATTCTCTATGCAAAGAAGAGCAGGTGCAGAAAGCTTGGGTTCTGTGAACCACTGAATTTCTAAAATGGGACTTCTCGAGTCCTTCCCAATTATGAGTTTTTCTCTGTCATTTCCTTGTGACATATTTACTGAGGAATCTGAGAACCAAAGACAAGAGAAAGGGGATAACAAGATTGTTTTGAGATTACTTTGCATAGTGTGGGGTAAAAACCTTCTTAGTTGGTGAGTTCTCTGGCAAATGAGGCATTTCCCCCCTGCTGTTTGCTCAATTTTCTGGCTCTTTTATAGACTCTGGAGTTTGAAAGGCAAAAAAAAAATATGTGGGCAATAACATGTAGGGCAGATTTGGATACCGCAAAAAAGTTTCATCCAAAACACCAGCAAAGGGATCAGGTTCTTCTGTAATGAGGAAATTGAGTCTGAACTTAATTTGATTCATAACTCAGTCAGTCAGCCAGGAAGATTCTGCCATTGACTACTTAGGGTAACCTTTGTCACTGTCTGCCTTTCCAACTGATGTCACAAACAGCAACTGGTTTGGTAGAATTAGTTTTTATTCCCTTTCCTTTTTGAATATCTCTCCCATGCAAAGGCTATTGAAATGTCTTCTTGCTAACCACTGGAATGACTTAGGAGTGACCTATTTTGTTCCATCATAGAAACTAGACTTCTAGAGAACTCACTTGAGTCAAGTCCAGTCCAGGGCAATCACCATCCAAAAAATTCTTGGGTCATAATACTCAGCAGGATTGGCCTATCGTATGATTTTAGCTTCATATGACTGCTCTCTAAAGGATCGATGCTTTCCTCTGAGAAGCCATGTGTCAAGAGTACCTCACCTCTACCTGTTTGGATCAATAAAAAAACTGACCATCTTGTTTTAAAGTTTTAAACTGGATCCCCTTTGGATCCCCTTTCTTTCCATTTAGCAAATAAGCCTAGCACTTGCAGGTACTTAAAAAAACCTCTTTTTGGTATAATTTTTATGTCAATTGATTTGTTAGGCAAATTTCTATATGAAAAATTGTAAAATCAGTAGTTTCCATTCATTACCCATTTTTCATTTCAAGACTTTGCTGTCATAGATTGGGAGTTTTTCAAATGCATGCCTTAATTTTTTCTCATCTTCCTCCTCTCACTCCTTTGTCTAGCTTTGTGTAAATCATGAGCTTTGACAGTCATATTTATACAGATAGCTGTATATCATTAACCAATATCAATGCATATCATTAACATATAATTAACAAATTTGACAGGTTTGCTAAAATATTGCCAATTTCTTTTTTGATATCATTCAGTACTCACCCTGCCCAATGTTGCTCAGTTGTTTTTTACAAAATAGTGAACATTTATAAAGAGCCATAGTAGTATATATGTGCCAGGTAAATTACTGTTTTCTACAATTATTATCTAATTTGATCTGATTTGATCCTTATAACAATTGAAGAAGATAGGCCTTATTAATATTCCCATTTTACAGATAAGGAAAATATTCAGACCTCTCTGAAATCTGTAAATTTTTGCCATTTTTCTTTTCTGAATCCTGACATGCATTGGAAGAATATTATTATCCTGGGGCAGCTAGGTGGTGCAGTGCATAGAGAACCAGCCCTGGAGTCAGGAGTACCTGAGTTCAAATCCGGCCTCAGATACTTAATAATTACCTAGCTGTGTGGCTTGGGCAAGCCACTTAACACCCACTGCCTTGCAAAAACCATACATATATATATATATCATTATCCTCACTTGTGACCAACTTTGTATCAATATATAGGTTGATTTTCTTTGGATGTTTTGAGTTTGTGGTACAATTTTCCTTTCCTTTCCTTTCCTTCCCTTCCCTTCCCCTTCTTTCTCCTCTGCTCCTCTCATTACTATCACTACCACTAACTCTTCTTGAATTCTTACGTTAGGAACTCTTTCTTATAACACCAAATATAGTGAAACAAGACATTGGACATGTTTGAGAATGGCTATCTCATTCTGCATGTTTCTGTCATTATCAGTCTTCTGAAATCCTAATTGGGCATTGCATTCAACAGACAGCTCTTTCAAAATTGTCTTTTTCATTGCTATGTTATCACGTCAACTGTCCCTTGAATTTGTTTACTTCATTTTGCTTTAGTTGCTGAAATTACACCCGTATTTCTCAAAATTCAACATTTGTCAACATTTTGGTGGTGTAATAATAGTCTATTATGTGCACATTCCATAATTTGGTCACTCATTGCTCAATTTTAGCACTTAATATATTTGCAGTTTTTTACTATAAACACCATAAATATTTTTGTACTTATGGTTTCTTTCTTTCTGTATTTTATCTCTTCAGTAGTGGTGGTGGTGGTGGTGGTGGTAGGGACAAAAATATACTGGGTAGTGATATTCCTGGAGCAAAGGAAATTCTAGTTTCATGATTATGGGAATATAATTCTAAATTGCTTTCTAGAATGTCTTTTCTTTAGACGTATCAACAGTACATTTGTGTATCAGATCTTCCACAAACTATCCAACAATAATCATTTTCACTTTTTTTTTTGGTTACTTGTTTGGTGTGAAATCCAGGCTCAATTGTTCTTTTCTAAAATAAAGAAGTAACATAGGTATGGGCAGCTAGGTGATGCTGCATTGGATAATTGAGCCTGGAGTCAGGAAGACTCATCTTGCTGAGTATAGATTTGGCCTTACACACCTACTAGTTGTGTGACCTTGGGAATTAGGACAAGCTGGAAAAATAATAATCAATGTAAATAGGAAAAAAGAAAAGAGAAGAAACTTTGAGGAAAGAAGGGAGAAGGAGACAGCAGGGAGCTCAGGAGAGGTAAAGAAAAGAAAAGAAAAGTTTAGAAAAACATAGATCTGTTCACATGGAACTAGGGACATATTGTTCCAGTCACTTAACCCTGTTTCTTGGTTTTCTCATCTATAAAAATAAATAGAGAAAGAAGTGATAAACTACTCCAGTATCTCTGCCAAGAAAACACCAATGGAGTTCATGAAGAATCGGTCATAACTGAGAACAACTGAAAAACAAGCACAACAAATATAATAGAAAATAAATCGAATTGGGTGACAAGAAATTTGAATTCTAGCCTTCACTTTGAAATTAGTTACATAATAGTTTCTGGTAAAATGAAGAAATTGAACCAGATCAAAGGATACAAAATATGTGAAGCACTTTGCAAACTTTAAAGCAATTTATAGGTATCAATTGTCATTACTTGATAATTATGTTTAGATAATTGCTATTATTGACAGCAAAAATGTTACTACTGGGAAGGTTTCATCCCAAAGTATGTAAGTTCTGTTGACTGTCATCTAGCAATGACATTCTAGGTCACTAGAATGCTGCCTAATGACTTTCTCCAGGTCTCCTAAGTATCCAGTTTTAGATGTAGCATTTGAATATGGATTCCCTGGTCCCAGGTCCAATGTTCTCTCTGTACACAATAAGCATAAGTTATAGTCACTGTACCTTATCTCTCTACTAGCCTAAAAACTATGAGAGCAAGGACTATCTTTTTAATTGCTCCCACAACACTTAGAAGCATGCCTACCTTTTTTTTTTAATTTCATGACTATTGAATGAATGAATGAATGAATGAAAAGCTAAGTGATGTGACAACTGAAAGTCAGGTGGGGGTATGCAGTGGTAGAAGACTGTTCTGAGTGTCAGGAAACCTAGTTCTACCTCTGATATTGTCTATATTCTTCCTTCACCTTGAAGATTAGCCAGAACTGGATCTATATTCATATGTATCTGTAACCATTGTTTCAAGACTGAGCACAATAATTTGAATTTTGTGTTGTGGCATAACATGAATATAGGAATGAAGCAATTTATTCTTTGAGATAAAGCTGATCTAGAAAACATTTTTAAAAATATTTCAATAGCCCTCTATTAAAAAAGGTACTGAATATTGTTTATGAATTTTAAAAGAATTTTCTTGAGTAAATCAGTGCATAAACTTAAACCACAGAGTCTGTCGTCAGGAAAAAAAAAGAAAGATCAAAAATGACATTTCTTTAATGCTTTAAGGTTTACTAATCTCATACCTCCCAGGGACCCTGCCCTGTGGTAATGAATGGATTGTATCTCCATTGTACAGATGAGTCTTTAACAGGTCATAGTATCATGGATTTAGATCTGGTAGAACCCACTGACATCATCCGATTCAATGTCTCACTTTACAGATGAGGGAATTTCAGGGAGTTTTAGTGACTTGATCAGGGTCATAAAGTCAATAAGTGTCTGAGGAAAGATTTGAACCCTGACTCTAGGTCCAGTACCCTATAAATAAGTTTCTCAGGATCATCCAGTGAACAATATACAAGCAATGATTTGGTTATAAAGTTAGCATTCTTTCTATCACATTATATTTCCTAAAGAATAAAAAGGAAGGCAATTCATAAAATATTGTGTAATTTGAGAGATAGCTTGGTCAAGTGGATAGAGAGCTGGTCTGGAAGTTAAGAACATCTGAGTTCAGGTCCTATTTTTGATGCATCCTGACTGTATAATCCTGAATAAATCGGCTCAAATGAGAATTAAAAAACAAACACCTCTTTTTTCTTTGTATAATTGAGCACAGTGTATACAGAGCACACAGTATACACCTAATAAATGTATGTTGCCTTTGTTTCCTTCTAGGTAACTTTCTAAGATCATAAATTGTAGAAAAGTACTGACCAACATGAGTAGTTAGAATTTCTTCACAGGGACTTCCCTAAACTAATGCAATCAAAGAGCCAAGGTCTATCACTATGCTATGATTTGAGTACCTAAGTGAGTTAATTGTTATGTCAAATTTTGAATCAAATATTGCTTTTTATTTTGTAATCCTAGTAACTCCAGCCAGACAGAAAGCTGTCTCATATTCTGATAATCTTAGTGCACTTCTTGGCTCCCTTTAGTGTGTATTTTCCCTCCTAGTTCCTTTGGTTTCCAGCCCAGAGTTGAACAAGGGCCATAAGTGTGTTTCTGTTGGCTGAACAATCACTTCCTGGTGGAAAAACACAAAGGCATTTAAAAATTGTTTCTTAAACACTCTTTTGAATGGCCATGAGTACTCTGTCAAGTCCTGAAGTCTTGTCAGTAAATGAACAATTATTATCCAAGAAAATCATTACCTTTTTCTCATCTTAGGAGAATGAGGAAAGAAGTCTCATTTCTTCCTATTAATTTTCTGAAGTCAGTCTAATTGTCATTGCTTAATAGATGGAATTCAATTTGTTTAATTTTTGCTTTTGTTTTTTTACACATATATCTCAAAGTAGAAGCCGAGTAGTGATGATAGTTAGCCAGGCAGCTCTAGAGTCACGTACTGACTCTGAAAAATACTGACTTCTGAGAAATCCTGGCTGGGTGACTTTGGGCAATAATTTACTTAATCCCAAGGCTTGAAGCAGCTCTCTCAGACTAGAATCTACAGAATCTTCTTCCTGGCAAATATACTCAAGCACACAACATTGCCTAATTATTGACAATCATCCCCAGGGCTTTCCCCATCACACCTGCAATCATTCATTGACCAGAACTTGGCCAACAGTTTCTTGACTTTGCCACTAGAGAATCCTTCAGTAGGTTGACCTCACCTTGGTATTTCTTACCTCCCTATCTTTCCCTGAGCCATAACTTCACCTATTCTTGCCTGCTATGAGACACGCCTCCCAGACTTTCCCAAGACATAATAACACTACCTGTCACCAAGTTAGACTTCAAGAAAAGTCTTTGCACTGTTTACTTGCCTATTCTAATAGTTCTAATAGTGGAAAAAAGATCATAAATGACATAAATGACTGTGCTCAATTATTCAAAGAAAAAAGGGTGTGTTTTTTAAATTCTCATTTGAACTAATTTATCCAGGCTTATACAATTAGGATGCATCAAAGATAGGACTTGAACCCACTGATACTCTGCTTCTATTCATTTTTTAGCATTTAGAATATTTCTCCCACCTTACAATTTCCCCACCCTAGTACTTCCAAATGCCTGGTTGATGATGTGCAAATTCTGTCATCTCAATGTCTGCCCCTATGCTCCCATTCCTCTCAAACATCACTCAGTTCCTTCATTGCCCCATTCTAAATTTAATCATCCCTTCTACTGTGCTCTCTGGAATGCTTGCTCCATGATTAACAAATTTACTTTTATCCCAGTCTTTTTTTTCATACTCCTATCTTCTGAAATTCACTGGTTTTCCTGAAGACAGAATTCCTGGTCACCCTTTTCAGGGACCACTTTTACTTAGACCTTTTTTTGTCCCCTACTTATAAGGTATGGGGAATATTCTTGCTCCCTATTGTCCCTTCCTTTAGCACCATCTCTCAACAGTTTCATTTACTTTGGTTCATTTCATTTGAATTTATCATTTAATTCCAGATTCTGGAGACTGTCTACCGACCCCCTAAGACATTTTTCCTCCCTTCTTACTGAGTTCAGTACCTAACTTTTAGTCTTCTTCTCTATCCAAACTCCATTTTCTATGCTATTGGAGATGAATCAGAGGAGAAGACTGCATTTGAGAAATTGTTTAACTTTTTCAGTGATTAAGGTCTTTCTGCCCTTTAAGCTCATCTCTTTAATATGGCTATTCTTTCAGATCATAGAACATGTGATTTACCCAAATGTCAATTTTCAGGATAATCTTTCCATAGATGTTTCATTTAGTTAATTTTTGACAAATCAGCAACAATGTAAGAGAATACATAGGATATATAGAACTGTATCTGTAATAATACCTAGTAGGGCCCCAGACCTTGTGAGTCAGTCTGGCAGAGAATGTTGCTCTCAAAGCCATGAGATCTGGGTTCAGGTTCCATTCTGATGTCTACTGGTTAGGAGATCCTTGACAAAATTAGCTATTCTTTCAGTATTTCAGGCAATTCTGTAAGAGTGAAGTACTGACCACAAGGCTAGAGAATATTTCAACATCTAGGAATTCTTTTGCCAGTGAAAAGTAACTAAAAACTTCCAACAATAATAACTTAACATTTATATACCCTCCTTAAAGTTTTAAAAAGCTTATGTTATTTAATCCTCATAATAATCCTGAGAAGTAGGTATTACTTTATAGTTAAGGAAACTGAGACTAAGAGTGGTCTAGTCTTTGTCCCTATTATACCCTATACCCTATTCACTCCCTCAGTAGTTTTGAACCAAGATGGGAATAGTGTTGATGAGGAAAGGGTCTAAACAGCATTGAAGGGCTCAGACAAGACCAGCCAGCCAACAATTTCAAATCAGGAAAAAATTTATCTTAGTTATTGGGAAAGTCATCATGCCTTTCATTATTCTTCACAAGAAAGAAAATCTAATCTTCAGTCTATTCAGTTTAAATTTGTTTTAGAGATATTGAAATGTATAAGACATAACTATAAATCACATTTCCAGGTTGTGTGAGACCTTCCTTCAATGAATTTTGTCAAGGTACCTTAGCATTTTCAAATGAAATACCATATCGCTTAGGGAAGGTTGTTCAATTGATTTTCAGTCATGCCCAACTCTTTGTTGAGCCCATTTGGAGTTTTATTCACAAAGACACTGGAGGAATTTTTGCCATTTCCTTCTCCATTTGATTTTACAAATAAGAAAACCGAGGTAAACAGGGTTAAGGGACTTCCTCAGGTTGTCATAGCTAATAATTCCTTGAATCCAGATTTGAACTCATGAAGATGAGTCTTCCTAACTGTACTGAGAACTCCATCCACTGTGCCATGTAGCCTTACATTTCTGGTCTGAGTTGTTTTTAGAAGCTGAACAAGTTCTCTTGTTTCCAAGAATATGGTAGATGGCATAATTTCCATTACTTCAATCACAGATTTAGAATCGGAAGGGAGCTTAGAGACTCAGTTTAAGAATCCTTCCTCAGGCAGTCAATCTGTTCATCAGCAAGCACTGAATAAACACCTTGACACTGTGTCAACTGCTGTGGATAGAAAGAAAAGCAAAAGACAAATAAACCAACAAAACCAGTCCCTGTCTTCAAGGAACTCACAATCTAATGGAAGGAGTCCACATACAAGCACTTAGGGACAAGGTATCATTGGAAACAATCACCTGGGAGAAGACATTAGCTCTCTAGGGAGATTGTAAGAGGCTTCTTCAGAATGTGGGACTTTAACTGAGACTTTAAAAAACCCTCTCCCCTCCTCTTCTTTCCTCCCCCTCTCCTCCCCTTTCTTCCCCTTTCCCCTCCCCTCCTCTCCTCTCTGTCTTCTCCCCTCTTCTCCACACACTTCTCACTTCTTTTCCCTTTATCCTTCTCCTCTCTTTTTCTCTCTGGGTCCCTCCATCTTCTCATTTCTGTTTCTATTTCTCTCTTTCCCTTTCTCTTCTCTATGCTCTCTCTGTCTTTGTCCTTTGGCTCTCTTCTCCTTTCACTTTCTGTTTTCTCTTTCCTTCTGCTTCTCAGGTCTCTTTCTCTTCTCTCTTCTCTCTTCTCTCTTCTCTCTTTTTCCTTTCCCTCTCTTTTCTGTCTAAATCTTTTCAGGTCTCTGTTTGTTTCCTCTCCCCTCCCCTCTTCTCTGTTCTTTGCCTTTCTTTGCCTCCTTCTCCCTCCATCTATCAGTCTCTCTCTCACACAAACATGTACACACAAATGCACCCCCCCACATTTTTCATCCTTTTAATTGTTTTACTTGGCTTCCTCCTCCATATCCATAGGACAGAAACTTCCTCAAGCAAAACAGATAATTCCTCTCACTAATTACTGTTTATGATGGCCTATCCCATATTCTTATTTTAATCTTGATCCCTAGGGAGAACCATAATGGTGAATGTTCAAGGAAAGGGGCTCTGCAGGGAAATTTCAGAGAGTCTTGGGAAATTCCATAAGGACATATTTTCATAGATGACCAAAGCTGGGATAAGTCAGCAAATAATAGTGCCAGAACTTTAGTCATGTTACAAACATGCTGAGGTTAGAAAGGGGAGCACACAGAGGGAAGTTAGAAGTGAATCGACACATTACTTGATTCTTGCATGAAAATGAATCACGAAAAGAAGTTTTCTGGCTCAGTTAGTCTAAGAGGTGGATTTTCAAGGCATTTCAAAGAGGAGAGTCCAGTATATCAAAGAGAGGTGTCACAATGGTTAGAGTCCTGGACCTCAAGTCAGGAAGATCAGATTTCAAGTCTTAGATTCTTAATGTTTGTGATCCTGGGCAGCCTCAATTTCCTCATTTGTAAAATGGAGATAATAATTGTATCTGCCTTCTGGGATTTTGTGATGATCAAAGAGTGATCATATTTTTAAAGTATGGTAAGGCATGCTCAACAAATTTCATTTCCTTCCTGACTTTTATTTGGTGTTGGGAAGGGGAAAGCAGAGGGGTCCACCTCTAAAGGAAGAATGGCTCCACTCTTCACTTTCACTGAAGTTTTGTCCTATGCTGAGAAGGTTAAGAGCTCCACAATTGGCTTTTTGTTAAGATGGGTGGTTGACTGTGAAGTAAAGTGCCGGAAAGTCCTCAAACCAAAACATTTCTGTTGCAGGTATTTTATAGAGCTTCAATACTTCAATGCTTCAATACTTAAAACAAATTTGTTTTCTGTTCAAGAACTCCAAAAACTCTTAGAGAAAATTCGAATGCCTCAGACATTTTTTTTATCAGTTGACTTATCAGACAACTGGGAGCAGTGGTTTCCAAACTTTTTCAATGGGTGCCCCACCAGTAAAAAACATTGAACACTACTCCTACTCATTTGTAAATTATATACAGATATTACTATGCTAATAATTATGTGTAAATTGAAGCCAATGCAAAGTTAGAATTGAAAAGATGAGCCAAAGATGAAAAGGGGGGGGGCGTGTTGCAATTGATGGGGGGAGATTTGGAATCAGAAAGATAGGGCTTCTAATCTTGGCTAAGGTCATAAGGCTCTCAGATACTTCTTAGCTATATGACCTTAGACAATCACTTAATCTCTCTGAGTCTCTAGGAGGCTCTTTCCAACTCCAAATATCAGATCTTTTGAAATTTTATCTCATTCAAGAATCCATAGGGAGGAAAAGGAGTTTATTGACATGCTGAAACCTGTGTTTAGGAAAATCAGTGGTGGCTTTGTGGAGGATGGATTGAAGAGGGAAGAGATTTGAAGGAGGAAAACTATATAAGAGACTATTGTAATAGACCAGGAAAAAGATGTTAAAAGCAAGGAGGGCATGACTAGGGTGGTGGTTAAGGGATTACAGTAAAAGAAAGAGATGACACCTAAAGGATATAGAGAAGACCTGACAAGATTTGGCAACCACTTAGATATAGCTCTGGAGGGAGAGAGGAGTAAGCATAAAGGTTATGAGAACATGAGGAAACAGTCAGGTACTCTTGGACGCATCTTCCCAGTTTGATGGAGATGTGTGAAGGATACAGTGACTCTTTGTGCCCGTTTTTGTTCCTCATTGAACAAGCATTTAACTCCGATTGCAACAATAGCCTTAAAGTATCTTCTCCATTTAGGTGTCTCTGATTCATGTTAAAATCATAAGAATTCATGAACTGATGACTTGATATGAAAGCATTTTTTTCTATGTCAGTCATGATTTCATTGGTTCATCACCACAAAACAAACTTCCTCTACCTATACAGATTGGCACCTGCTCTGCAACATATAATCTTAGTCCAAAAGCATTTATTAAGCACCTACTATATGCTAGATATTATGCTAAGGACTAAAAACGGCAAAAAATATGCTCTCTATTCTCAAGGTTCTCATAGTTTAATGTGGAAGACTACATGCAAACAACAACTGATGAATTTGGAATCTATCTTATCTATCTATCTATCTATCTATATCTGTCTGTCTGTCTCTCTGCCTGCTTGCCTGCCTACCTGCTAGTCTGTCAGTCTATCTATCTATGTACCTACCTACCTATGCATCTATCTTTCCATCTGTCCATCTGTCTGTTTGTCTTTCTATTTCTCTTTCTTTCTCTATCTATCTATCTATCTATCTATCTATCTATCTATCTATCTATCTATCTAATCTGTCTGTCTATCTATCAATGTAAGTGCCAATATATTTATTTATTTATTTAGATAGAGATCTATCTAGATATAGACTAGCCACCTAAATTTTTGTAGAGATATCAATTTACCTATCTAGATATCTATATATCTATCTTGTTTGAAAATCACACAAGAAATTGAAGATAATCTCAAATGGAAGGCACTAAAATTGAGGAAAATTAGGAAAGGATTCTTAAAGAAGTTAGGGCTTTAGCTGAGGCTTGAAGAAAACTGGTGAATCCATGAGGAGGGAGGGAATTCAAGGTATCAGTGTCTAGAAAAGAACATTCTTTAAAGAATAAATACTTAAATGAATCTATCATTTCCCTACTTTGAGAGTCAAATGAAATTCACCCATGTCTGCCCATCCTGTGGAATTTTCCCTCATGTTCTCCTGATGTTCACCATAGGTGGTTTACTCAATGAGATGGAGGCTTTCCTTTCATTCTCTCAGTAATGATGACAGTACCAGGAGGACACTCTATCAACCAACCAGACATCCTTCACTCTTAACCATAGACACATCCCATTTTCACTTTCTGTCCCATAATTCCCTGACATAATTCAATAAAAGGCTCATAGAGTTATGGAATTGTAAAACCTCTAGTCAATCCATTGATAATTGCTCTGAAAGTTAGTATTCAAGCTGTTTCATGTAAAAGAGTGTTCATTATCTGTAAAAGTATAAGGGGGAGGGGTGAGGAATCTACCATAAAAGGGTGATTTAAAAAGGCTGCTGGGTGGGTGGGTGGGGGGAGTAATCAGCTTGTTGATCTAACCTTCTCTCTTTTTCTCTTCTCTCTTCTCAACTTCTTCTCTTAAACAATATGACCCCAGTTCCAGGCCAAATCCACATGAGCCTAAACCTAGTCACTTCTGTGGCTGTATACTTTCCTTTTCTCTTTTTCCCTTATGTACTTTAGCCTTAAGTTTTGTCATTCAGTCTGTACTTTAAGTAGACCTTCATCTAGCTGCCTCTCCAGAGAGTCTAACCTATGAGCTATTAAGTGGTCACCTGTGAACATTATGTTGTAACTTGTGAACTTTCTAGAATAACATGTGAACTTTGCAGTAACCTGTGAATTAAAATCTAAGCCTTTTGTTCCTCTGGGTCTGATGTGTGTCTGATGGTCTGGTGTGAATTTTTCACTTAGAACAAGTCCTCTTTCTCTGAGTATACCCTATTTTCCATCATCAGTTTTCTCTTTCCTTCTTCATCTCATTTTATAGATGAGAAAACAGAAAAACAGGGTTGAATGCCTTGCCCTGGGTCACAGTTTATAGGTTTCTGAAGGAAGATTTGAACTCATGAAGCTGAGACTTCCTGACTCTAGACCTGGTGCTCTATCCACTGTGCCACTTGGCTGCCCCTTGCTGTAAAGGGAACAGAACGAAGACAGTACCCAGGAGAAAGGCAGCCAAAAGGAGAAAGAGAGAGAGAGAGAGAGAGAGAGAGAGAGAGAGAGAGAGAGAGAGAGAGGCAGGCATTGGAGAAGGCCAGCAGGTCTCATGTTTGCTGAGGACCATCATGGGCTACAGAGAAAATCTTTTTCTGCTTATGCTTGGCTTATGAGAAGATATCTCTAAGGAGCTGGAACATACAGTGTATGGAGTCAGTGCTAGCCATGGAATTAGGCAGTCCTAAATTCAAACTGTACTTTAGATACTTACTTGGACTCTGGGCAAGTCACTACCTCAATTAGCCTCAGTTTCTTCATCCGTTAAATGGGGAAAATATAGTAGCTCCTACCTCATATTTCTGTTGTGAGGATCAAAGGAGCTTAGACACGCAAAGTATTGTGCAAACCTTAAAGTTGTATATAAATATTAGCTACTATAATATCAGAGGTATTGTGTTGGACCTCAAACTCAAGAGAAATTAAACACAGTTAAGGGGAATCGTTATTTGCCATGAACATGACTTTGTTGGCACTGGAGGTATAAGGATGTCTTTTAGATCCCTGTCTCTGCACTTAGCTTCCCTTTGGGAAACAACTGGAATTTCAAAAAGCAACTCTGTTCTCACACAATACCTATTAATAGATCAACAAATACTTATTTAAATGATGATCACACAAAGCTACACTTTAGGTTCCTGACATACAAAGACAATAGTTCAACAATATCTGCCCTCAAGGAGCTTCCATTGGCCTAAATCTCACAAAGTCCTTAGCAGTGTCCCATAAGCTCCTTCAGGCCAGCCCAGCACAGCCCAGTGAGGTTTTTCACATGGATTTTCTGTTAGAAAAATAGAGCCACAGAGACATTGATGGCTCATCTGAATTCATCCAAGTGAGTCATTTTCCAGTACCATTATTATAGGAGTTAATGGGCACAACCCAATAGTAATTATATTCA
Source organism: Macrotis lagotis (assembly GCF_037893015.1). Classification (NCBI taxonomy): domain Eukaryota; kingdom Metazoa; phylum Chordata; class Mammalia; order Peramelemorphia; family Peramelidae; genus Macrotis; species Macrotis lagotis. The sequence goes on from NC_133660.1 coordinate 35,334,709, forward strand.
ATGAAATGTTTGTACATAAGAAAATTCTTGCCCTCTAGACATCAAGCCTAAGCACTCTAACTTCTACTATAATTCAAGTTTAAGCTACCCCCAAAGCAGACTCTCTTTTCCCCTCTCCCTTTCTTCCTTGGTGGATACTGAGTTACTTCTTACTCCCTTTATTTTTCTTCACTTTTGGAAATGTCTATGAAAGAGGATTGGGAGGGGCAGAATGGATGAGTATGTCATGATTCTTTCACTGCAAAAGTGAGAACCCTTAATCCTGGAATCCTGAAAAGAAAAATTAGAAGTAAGAGAGTGTTCAAAAGATGGAATCAGCATGGTTAGAGGGCTGATATCTTGCAAAAGGAAATGCAACTGAAGGAACTAGGGATGTTGAATCTGGATGATAGAAATCAAAGTAATGGATTACCATCTTAAAAGTTATTGGAATTGATCACCATGTGCAAAAAAACTTTGACTTTTTTTCTGTCTGACTTTAGAGACTCTAGTCAGGAATGGAAGTTAGAGTTGATATCAGAACAAAATTATTTTTTGAAAAAAATATTTTATTCCCCCCATTACATGCAAAAACAATTTTAACATTTTTCCAATTTTGAGTTCTAAACTCTGTCCCTTCCTCTCTTCCCATTGAGAAGGCAAGCAATTTTACATAGGCTATACATGTATAATCATGCAAAACACATTTCTATGTCCTGCTGTGAAAGAAAATTTAGACAAACCTCAACATCAGTTTAGAAATCTTCAATCTGTATTCAGATTCCACCAATTCTTTCTTTGGGGGTGCATTGCATTGGTTCATCATAAATCCTTCAGAATAGTCTTGGATCATAGTGTAGAAGGAGAAATATCTGTCTAGATTTTAATATTAAGAAGATGTTATTTGTGCCTGTCTGGGGGCTCCCTGGACTTCATGGATCCTAATCAGATGTAAATTCCCTCCTATTGTTCAATGTAACTCCATTATTAAATGTAAATTTGCCAAGATACAGGCAACCTCAGCTCATCCCTTTACCCTTCCTGCAGCTTCTAGCCTTTAACCTGAACTCAGTTTTGTGGATGGGGAGGGATTTCCCCCTTTCCTCCAAATTCTCCTGACTCTCCTATGCCCAGGGAGTGGGTAAGACTGGCCCAAACTCCCCTTGTGGCAGAACTCACTAGTACCTAAGCCCAGTCAGGGCTTCTGGCTGCTTTCCTTTTACTCTTTCCCTCAGATACCTCACTTAGACCTTTGTTATTCACCCTATCCTCAAGCTGCATGTCTTTCCAGGGGAAAAAATTTAATCTTTGAACTTTGTTGGCTTGTGAAATAAAATTCCTGCACTTTTTCGAACTCCAGGACTACCAGACCTTTTCACTTCCACACCAGTTTCTCCCATATCAATTGAATTGCTGAGAAGAGTCAAGTTATTCACAGTAGGTCATCATACATATTGCTGTTAATGTCTACAGTGTTCTGCTGGTTTTGCTCATTTCACTTTGCATCAGTTCATGCAAATATTTCCAGATTTTTCTGCAAGCATTCTGGTCATCATTTCTTTAACACACTAATATTCCATGCCAATTATAAATCAGAACTTAGCCATTCCCTAATTCATAGGCATTTCCTCAATTTCTAATTCTTTGCTACCACTTAAAAAGTTACTATAAATAGTTTGGTATACATTTTTCAAACAAACTTTTCAATGAAGAAAATTGTCCTAACATAGAATGACTTCTTTGGGAAATTTCTAGTAGGGATCTTTAAGCAGGCACACTAAAATAGTGATAAAACCTGGGTCTGTTTTTTCACTGGCATTGGGAATTCCCTAGTGTGGAAACTCCCTCTGCCCATGAAGATTGTCACCTTCTTTACAACTTTTCCTCTTAGAGAACTGCTTATAAACCTGAGAGGTTAAGTGATTTGATCAGTCATACAGTCAATTTTATGTTAGAAATGGTATTTGAACCTAGGTCTTCCACATTCCAGGGGAGACTGTATTTATTGACTTTCATCCACACTGCTGCTAAAAGAGGCATTGAGAAACATGAGTAAAATGTTCACTTTGGGTTTTTGGTAGGAATTTGGCACCATAGTAGCTAGAAAGATATCCAAGATAATAGAACCAGTAGGTACTTTGTTTGCTTTGGTCTGGATCTATGATTTTTTTGGGGTGCAAGTTCCCACTATGGAAACTCTGCAATTGTGACTTTCAGGCTTTGAAATCTGCCTGTAGTCTTCAGAAGATAAGAAATTGTCCACAGTGATATGACTAATACATGTTAGAGGCAGGTCCCCGACCCAGAACTTCTTCAGTCACAGACAAGGACCTTATCCCCTATACTTCTGATGAAGGATCTAAAATTCTTGGAAAATCAATCCAAACACTTGCCACATGAAATAAACCATTTTCGGAAGATTTTTTTTAAAGACATTGGCTTCTTCCCCATGTGGAAACTTGGAATGGTGGTAGTGGTTTTTATCCAACAGACCACAAACATTCCTGGCAGGGGCAATCAGACCTCCTCTGTGGAAAAATAGATATCCTGGGGGAGCAGAATTTATAAATACTATGTCAAAAATTGAGACTGATTCTTATTTTTCTAAAGTGTGTCTTCATCCACAGTCATCACTTAGTATCACATATACTTCAAACATCTGGCCACTGAGAAGCACATGACTCAAATTCATCATAAGCTCTACATGACTCTCTCAAGAGATTTTCCCCAGGATCTAAGACCCCCTTTATTTGGGGAGGGGAAGAGTATATATTGTATATTCCTATAAATCTGTTAAATATTGCAAAAAAATCTTATATTTTTTCTTTAATATTTCAGAAGCTCCAGGATTTCACCAATGTGAGCATTGTTGTTCATTGCAATTCCCATTAGGAGATGGTCTTCACGGGTTATTCTGGTCAATAAAAAAAAAAAGATCATCACCTCAATTAATCAATCAATCTATAGCATTTTAAAATTTCTTGCTATTCTATTCACCAGACACTATACTAGTATTGGGGGGAGTATAAGGACAATGACTGAAATCATCTTTACTGGCAGGAAACTTATAGTCTATACAGGAAATAAGTTTGCATACAAATCTATTCAGGAAAAATACAAAAATACAAAAAAGTGAATAAATACAAATACTTACAAAGTAGTTTAAAAAGGAATCAGGAAAGACAATATAGAAACTGGATGTCCCAAAAGACAGAGGTGCATAGGGAGTTAATTCCAGACTTAGAATACCTACTGGTACTGAGCTTCTCTGCCTCTAACTGGACTGGCTTCTCTATGGTTTCCAATAATGAGTCTGCTTATTCTTGGAGCTTTTATACCATGGGAAGATTGATGAGACCTAATGTTGTATACTTTGAGAAACCAGTGTTCCAGGATGATATGATAAGGCTCCAATTAAGAAAGTCAGTGCTTTAGCTATATTGTCTAATCTAATCTATATCTATATCTATTTAATTTCTACCAGAATTTAATGCTTATATAGTTAGAGTAGATAAGGGTAATTTGCCTTTTCTTTGCTTCCTCAACACCACCATTATTACTCTACCTATTCCATAGTGGAATCATACTATTGCTGCAGGTCAAGTCATGAGGCAGTCAGATCAAAGGATGTAGCTTCTGATGAAGCATAAGAATTTTTCTCATATAACAAATCAATTATATGAGTATAAAGAGTACAAAGGTTGATTAATTTCTGATATACTCAAACCCTCTGCAATCTCTCTCTGTCTCTCTGTTAGTCTGTCTATCTCTTGTCTGTTGATTCTTTGTCTTTCTCTTTCTGTCTCTGTCTGTCTCTCTCCTAAAATAAACACATTTTAAAAAATTAACAAGATTTGATTTTCTCTTCTTATCCTCCATTGGGGAAGAGAAAAACAAACCCTAGTCAAAAATATGCCTAGTCAAGTAAAAGAAATTGCCCCACTGGTCATGTCCAAAAATTATCATCTCATTCTTTATTTTAGTTCTCATTTCTTGGCCAGGAGTTTGGCATCATGCTTTACCAACAGTCTTCTGAAATAGTGACCCATCATTGCAATTGGTCCCAGTTCCTAAATCTTTCAACCATTCTTTTTTTTTTTTACAATGTCAAAATCATTGTAAACATTTTTCTTTAAGTTTTATTCATTTGATTTTGCATAAGCTCATACTGCAGGTCCGAGGTTCTTAACTCTTTTTTTTTTCTGCCTAGGACCCCTTTGGCACTTTGGTAAAATTGATGGAATCTAAGAATAATGTCTTATAATTGATGGAAATGCTAAATTTCAATTAGGGGTTAATGAAAATCAAGATATACTTTGTTTTCCATCCAAATTTTGGCCTTCTTGAAATTTACCACCCCATAGGTTAAGAGTTCTTCCTTAAAATGGCACAGGGGTAGTTTCAGAGAAACTTGGGAAGAAGGTAAACTGACACAGATTCAAGTAAAAACAATATACATGGAGAACAATGTACAAAATGATGAGAATATGGTAAAGACAAGAAATTTTGGGAAATTAGGCACTCTGGTTAGTGTAATGATTAACCTGCTATTAAAAAAGACTAATACTGAAAGATTTTTTCCATTTCTTAACAGAAAATTGGACTCAGAATATAAAATGAGACAGTTTTTTTTGAGGAGGGGGCAATGCAGAAATATATTTTGTTTGACTATACATGTATGGGGACAAGGTGGCAGAGTGGATATAGCACCAAGATTAAAGTCAGAAAGACTCCTCTTCTTCAATCCAAATCTAGTCTCAGACACTTACCAGCTGTGTGACCCTAGGTGACTCAATATTTTTGCCTCTGTTTCCTTATCTGTCAAATGAGCTAGAGAGGGAAATGGCAAATGATTCTAATATCTTTACCAAGAAAACCCCTGATAGAGTCATAGAGTCAGACACAAATGAAAAATGACTGAATACATGTGTGTGACATGACTCTTGTTCTTTTCTCATTCTCATTGGGAGGGAGAGGTTAGAATGAGATAGAAGGCAAATTTTGATGACTAAAAAAATAAAATATCATTTTTTAAAAAAAAAGAACTTTTTCTTGAGATTCTCTCTCACAACCTCAGACTCTAACTTCTGGTTCCTTAGTGCATGATCATTTACCTTCTATCATTTGTTGGTCGGGGGGAGGTTTGTTTCATATTTTAAATTTATAATAATAATAATTCTTCTTTTAAAATGGCCTTCATTTCTAGATATAACTTATTCCAAAAAACCATCCCTGGCACAAAAGACAGTTCAAAAACAGTTTGGCAAAATTAACCAATATTATTCAAAGACAAAACTAATTTAAAAAACTGAGCTTGATGGTATGGATATTTTCTCTCCCCTGTTAGAAAGTAAATTCTTTGAAGGTAGGGACTGACTTTCATTTTGAATTTGCATTTCAGTGCTTGGTATGTAGTTAAGTGGTAAGAAAGTCATTTATGAAATGTTTCATACCCAAGTCTACCAGAGAGAGGGTGGTGATAATATTAGGTGATAATAGGGATAAATTTCATCATGGAAATAGTTTATTCTTGTTCAGTTCTTATCATTTCCTTTGTTGTAACCATTGTGTATATTGTTTTCCTGTATGTTTCATATGTTACAAATCTCACACTTTTCTGGCTTCTTCATTTTCCTCATTTCTTACAGTTTCTTGCCTTCTTACCTTACAATTCTTTCCTCTTTCATAATAGTGAAGTGGTAGGGATGATTCCTTTGCAGTGGTGTCTAACTGACAATGAAGTACTAATACTAATGGAGTACTAATACTCCAAATGCAAGACTTTTCAACATTAAACCAAGTTTATGTTATTTGCTGCCTGTTTTGCCTATGGGATGAGGCATCTTCCCTTGATCATTCCTACCTGAAATATGTGCAGAGAGGTCACTAGAATAAGTAATCTATGATAACAGTCAAGGACAGGGTAAATTCTTTACCCTTCTGCTCTCATCCTACATGTTTTCTCAGGTGTTCAAGAGTATCAGGTGGAAGGGACAGAACTAATATCATCTATGCAGTCTTTAATTGTGATATCAATTGATAAGCATCTGGGAAGCCATTCATTTTCAGTCTAGACAAGGTAGACCTCTAGAAAAGTGCTTAGATTTTTTCATCAACAAATTAACCCCCTGAGTGTTCCTCATTGGAGAAAACAGTTGCTCTTGAAATCATTGTTTCTGTGTCCATGAGATCTTTGTCAAGTCAAGTTATTTCTGTCCTTTCTTCTAACATGCTATGGTGCTGAGACTGGAAGCTATTTGTTGGGCACACCGCCTATTTCTGGAGAAAAAGAGGTGCAGGAAAAGTTCATCCAACAGGTTTGGGGAAAAATTTGTCCTGTATTTCAAAGCACCTGTAGTTTTTATTCAATGTGTTTCCTCATTCTTGCCTTAATGACTATGGAGGAGTGTTTTTATCTGAGTAATAGATTACAATTAAGATAAAGAAATATTGAGCTATCTCATTGAATTATTTGGCATTGAAATTTAAATTACCCAGCTTTTAGATCTAATGTAAAAGTTTAATGTCTTCAATTCGATATTTCTTATCAAAAATTGGTTTCTCAGTCTCTAATTGAGGTTTGTAAGTCTGAATGTTAGCCTTTGCCCTCCTCAAGGTCTGTGCCTCTCCAGTTATAAATCTGAACGTGGACTCTCTGTGTGAAACAGCCTGGTCCTCATTTAATTGCATCTGCTAGTTTGGCTTTCACAGTTTTATAAACAATCAGAATAAAGACCATCCTGAGAAAGCAGGAAACTGGTCTGATTACCTCCATAATAGACTAAATAAATTCTTAAACTTATGACATTTTGGAAAGGGAGAAATCCCAATGTTTTAGATATGTATATCACATCTGATAATAACATAAACTATCAAATCAGAATAGGAGACAGTAGTTCTGCTGCTAATTGGATCTTTGTCAGTTCTGACATAGAACAGACCTTAAGAATGGGTAAGAGAATCATAAAGTAATGACACCTTCATGTACAAATGTGTAACCTGATTGGTTGACTGCCAAAATATTATGACTCTTTGTAAGATTTCTATAAATACTTTCCCTTCTCTAAGCTCTTGGTTGATATTTTTAATGATATCATCCACCTAAAGGTTTTCAGTAAGATCTTAGAGACTAATACTTAATGGATAAACTAACTTTTTGTTATTTCATTTTTAATCCAAGAAATTTAATTGGTTAACACTACAAGTATACCCCCATAGATATAAATAAAGTACTTGAGGCATTAGATTTTCTTTTATAATTCTACGTGATCGAAAATATTCCATTTGATCATAAGATGATAGATTTGGAACAGGAGAGAACCATCAAGTTCTACTTCCTCATTTTACTGATGAAGAACCTGAGGCACACAGATCTTGGCCAAGATCATTCAGATAGTGTCTGAGGGCAGAATTTGAACTTAAGTTTTGTTTTTAACTAACTAATTAATTAATTAATTCTTATTCTTATTTTTTATTCATTTTATTCATTACTAAAATATTCTTGTTTAAGAGTAAACATAATGCCCGCTCCCCTCAAAAAACATAGACCCACATGAACAATAAAGTAAAGAGAATAATAATAATAATAATGATAATAATAACAATAATAATAATAGGTGTAGCCAGGTGGCACTGTGGATGGAGCACCGGCCCTGGAGCCAGGAGCACCTGAGTCCCAATCCAGCCCCAGACACCCAACAATCACCCAGCTGTGTGACCCCATGCAATCCACCCCAACCCCATTGCCCTGCAAAAACCAAAAAAAAAAAGACCCAAAATAAAATAAAATAATAATAATAATAGTATGGGTGGCCAGGTGGTGCAGCAGAGAGAGCACTGGCCCTGGAGCCAGGAGCACCTGGGTCCAAATCTGGCCTCAGACACCCAACAATCACCCAGCTATACAGCCCCAGGCAGACCACCCAGCCCCAACTGCCTTGCAACACCCCCCTCAAAAAATAATAATCAAAAATTTGCTTCAATCTATGTTCCCACTCCTCCAGGTCTGTCATGGGTGGATCACATTCTTTATGATAAGTTCATCACAAAAGTTACTTCCATATTTTTCCAGCATTGCTGATCGCCAACTCCCTCCGTTTGTACTTCCCCACTACCATATACTATATTTTCTCTCTCCTTTCACTCTGCCCCTCTTCCTAAATGTGCTGCAGGGTAACTGAGTAGTGCAGCAGACAGATTCCCAGCCCTGGGGCCAAGAGGCCCCGAGATCACATACCACCCCATAGGCCCAGCATCCACTGGGCCCTATGGTCCCGGACAGGCCATCCAATCCCAGTCCTTTGCAAGAAGTAAAAAAGAAAATGTGTTATATCTGACCACTCTCCCCCCCATGGTCCATCCTCTCCTTCATTCACACCCCCCAGCCTTTCCTCCTGTCCTCCCCCTCTCCTTTTTACTCCAGATGCCTATACCCCATTGAGTATATATGCTGTTTCCTCTCCTAGCCACCTCTGATGAGAGCGAAGATTCCCTCATTCCCCCTCGCCTTACCCCCTTCCATATCATTGCAATAGCTCATTGTAATAAAGAAAAATCTTCTTATCTGAAATATCTTGGCCTATTCCCCCCTGTCCTTTTTCTTTCTCCTATTACATTTCCCTTTTAGCCCTTGACTCCATTTTTACACTATATCATATCTTCAAATTCAGCTCTCTCCTGTGCTTCATCTATAAAAGCTCCTTCTACCTGTTCTATTAAATGAGAAGGTTCATATGAGCATTATCAGTATCATTTTTCTATGCAGGAATACATGCAGTTCATCATCATTAAGTCCCTCATATTTTCCTCTTCTCCACTCTCTATGCTTCACCTGAGTCCTCTATTTGAAGATCAAACTTCCTGTTCAGCTCTGGCCATTCTAACAGGAACATTTGAAATTTCCCTGGTTCACTGAAAGGCCATCTTTTTTCCTGGAAGAGGACATACAGTTTTGCTGGGTAGTTGATTCTTGGTTGCATTCCCAGCTCTTTTGACTTCTGGAATATCATATTCCAAGCCCTAAAAGCCCTTAATGTAGTTGCTTCTAAGTCCTGTGTGATCCTGACTGCAGATCCACAATATTTGAATTGTGTCCTTCTGGCTGCTTGTAATATTTTCTCTTTGACTTGGGAGTTCTGGAACTTGGCTATAATATTCCTGGGGGTTGGATTTTTGGGAGCTCTTTCTTGGGGAGATCGGTGGATTCTTTCAATGTCTATTTTGCCCTCTGCTTTTAGGATATCTGGGCAATTTTCCTGTAGGAATTCTTTAAAAATGAAGTCAAGGCTTTTTTCCTGATCATGACTTTCAGGTATTCCAATAATTTTTAAATTATCTTTTCTGAACCTGTTTTCCAGATCAGTTGTTTTTTCAATGAGATGTTTCACATTTTCTTCTATTTTTTCATTCTTTTGGTTTTGAAGTATTGTCTCTTGATTTCTCATAAAATAGCAGCTTCCCTCAGTTCCATCTGAAGGATTTGTTTTCCTCAGAGAGCTTTCTTTTCTCTTTTTCCATCTGGCTAATTCTGCTTTTTAAAGCATTCTTCTCCTCAATAACTTTTTGAATTGTTTTATCCATGTGGCCTATGCTGGTTTTTAACATGTTATTTTCTTCAGCATTTCTTTGGATCTCCTTGACTAAGCTGCTGACTTCTTTTTCATATTTTTCTGCATCTCTTTCATTTCTTTCCCCAAGTTTTCTTCTAACTCCCTCATTTGATTTTCAGTCTTTTTTTTGAGCTCTGTCATAGCCTGAACCCAATTTCTGTTTTTCTTGGATTCTTTAGATGTAGAAGCTTGTACTTCCTTATCTTCAGATTGAGTATGATCATAGACAAAGTATTTCTCAATGGTGTTCCTCTTTTTTCTCTGCTTACTCATTTTTCCAGCCTGTGCCTGGTTTTGGGGTACTTTCTGAGCTTTTGAGTATTATTGGGATACCACCCCACAAGGATCTCCTTGTGTGAGCCTCTGTCTTCCCTCCTAGTCTGTGAATGACCGTAAGTGCACCCCTCTGCCACACAGGTGAGGTGGGGGGGCTGCTGTTCTATGGGGGGCCTAGACTGCAATCAGGATCTGAATATGGTCAGAGCCCCAGAGTCCTGTTCCAGGGACAGAGGACAGACCTTGGCAGTCTCTCTCCACTCCCCTATCTAGGCTCAGAACTCATGCCTGGAGGCTCCTGCTTACCTGTTCCGTCTGCTTCGGGTTCCTGGATCTAGACTACTCCCTGAGTGCTCTGAAGGCTGAGCTTCATACACTCACTCTGGAAGATGTACCCCGCTGATCTTCCAAGTTGTGCCCAGGGCTCCCTGGGGTGTAGGTCAGGAAACTGCCTCCACTGCCAGGAGCCATGGCTCCCAGCACCCTGGGGCTGTCTCCAGGAGGTTGAAGTTCCTTCACTCTGGCCAGCCACCCCTCTAACTCCATGGAGTGGAGCCTTTCCACTTTTTTCCAGATTACCTTGGCCTGGAGAATCGCCTCACTGGATCCCTCTGTGGGTTCTATCTCTCGAAAGAGTCCTTATTTTATAAGTTTAGAAATATCAGAGAGAGAGCACCCAAGAGGGGATTCTTTCCTGTTGACATCTTGGTTCCACCCCCCCCCCCAAACCTAAGTTTTTAATGTCCCTAAATACTGCAATCTAGCCTGTATTCTGCTAGGCATGATTATTCAGTCCTTATGGTTTTGAGAGAATGTGACTACCCAAAAGCTGAGCCTCTATGTAAAGTCAGAAATATTCTGTAATTGAGATACTTTCTCACCAAATCCATACCCAATTTCTGATCTCTAACAGTATAACCTTAATCCTTGAGATGGCTTAATTATAAGAAAATGTGGGTCAGAAATGCTCTATGAGCAAAATGACAATGCTTCTTAAGGTTCTCATCAGATTTCACTGCTATTTTGGTGTTCTTTCATCATCTGGATGAATTTAAGTTTTACCAGTCCATTACCAAAATAAACAAAAGGTGGCATCCAAATAATAGTAAATAGGGCATTTGTTTTGAATTCATTTTAGATGAATTAGGTTAATAATTGTTCTAATTAAGTTGTGTCCTTTTGACTCAATAATAGATGGCGTTTGTACTAAAGGGATGATAGGAGCTAATACAATAACACTTCATTTCATTCTGTGGCTACATCAACTGAACTAGAAGCTTGAACTTTAACAAACACTGCAGTTTGTGTCAGTAGTCACTATCTATAGTTTTATTCTTGGAAGGAGAGTTATGACAAATCTGAACTTCATTCTAAAATACAGAGAAATCCGCATGCTGTCAATCATCCATATAGTCAAAGTTTTGGTTTTTCCAGAATCAGTGACTGTGATGGACTATAAGGGAAGCTGAGCACCATACAATTGATTCTTTTCAATTATGTGACTGGAGAAGACTTTTGAGGTTCACAAAACAGCAAGGAGATTAAAATCAGTCAACATTTGAACTAATTCAAGTTATTCCCTGGACAGTCAAAAACTGAACCTGAAGTTTAAATGCTTTGTTCACAATTGAGAAAATGGGACTTAGTGGAAAAGACTCTGAAGTGGGGAATGATTGGAGGTAAAGGAAAAAGTGGATGGAAGAGGACAAGACTGGTAGATAGTATCAAGGAAACAAGGGGCCTGAACTTGGATAGATTTTGAGAGATGTATCAACAGCAATGCTTTCCTGTATTCTTCATATTCATTTCTTATAGCACAGTACTATTCCATCAGATTTTACATAACATAATTTAAGTTACTTCTAATAAACTTTCCATCCAGTAAAGGAGAATAAAAAGGATTGTGGATGACTAATAGGGATGGTTGTTGGAGAGTGGGACTTTTTAGTATTTTATTTTTATTCCAGTTTTGCCAAAGTATTTAATAATAATAATAATAATAATAATGATACATATTTTTATGTTTCTAGCCTAGATTCTTTGTGTACTCAAAATAATAAGTAGCCCCAAGGGAGAATTAGAATAGATAAGATAAAGACTCTCATTTCTGCTTGTTGACACTGCTTCTGTTCAGCAATTTTCCCAGAGCTGAGAAATTCATGGCAATCATCCCATCCCCTTCAGTACAGAGTGTATATAATTCCAATCTGATTTCAGGAAAATAAAGGAGCTAAAAGCAGAGGACTTGAAGGAAAAGATTAGTCTTCTAATTTTATAGATAAGGAAACTAAGGCAGCAAAGCCCAGATCTTATAACATCTAAAGTAGAGGAAAACTAGGTAAGATGAATATTTAATCATGTTTTATTTCAAAGGAAAGAGGTTTTTAATTAGATGATTGTCTGAACCCCAACTTCCTCTACTGAATGTCTGTGCATATTTGTTTCTTAAAGCGTGCTAAACATGCTACATCTACTCAAAAACAGATCAACTTCCCTTTCTGACAAGTGACTCCTTTCCTGCTGTGCTTTCAACTCAAGGAAAAAAAATTCTAGTGTTATACAATACTTGGCACTTTCCACGAAGAAAGCTATTTAGGAGGCTTTGTCCCTGAACAAATAGATGAAATATTTTTTTCTTTTTTTTTAAAGTTAGGGGAAGGAAAGGAATATGACTTTGAAATGCTCTCAGAGTTCTTTGTCTAGAATTCCCAATGAGCACATTAGACTGTAAATCAGTCTAAAACATTGGTTCTTTTTAAATAAGTTTTATTTAAAAGCCAGAATCCTGAAACTTTTAAGGGAATCTAAAATTACATGTATCTGTGGAATTCAGCCATAGAAACTGTCATGATTATATAATATGGTGGACACTTAATAATATCATAATGAGGACATTTATATAACACTCTAAATTTTTAGCAAAATATTTTCGTATCTGATCTCATTTGATTCTTATAACAATCCTGTGATATAAATATTATTATTCCCATTTGAGAAATGGAGAAACTGAGGCTGAGAGAGGCTTCATGACTTGCTTAGGGTCATACATGTAGTAAATATCTGAGACTAGATTTGAACTCAGGTTTTCCTGTTTGTTGTTCATCTCTCATTCTTGAAGAGAAGCAATGACATAAAGAGGATGATGCCTTGACATGCATGGGAATTAGATTTAAGTAAAGTATGGGTGAAGTGAAGTCATCAACCTCACTCTCTCTTCCACAGGTAATGAATTCCAGTGGCAAAACAAGAGTCAAAATAGCTGGCTATGACCCAGCCAGTTCCCTAACTAAAAACCCAGCACCCAGATACCTCTAGGAGATACTAGAGAAACTCTGTACAAAATTTTATAAGCACTATGATTTTATATAGATAGAGTTATATGTGAGTATATAGAGGGCTGGACCTGCAGACAAGATGACCTGAATTCAACTATGAAGTCATACACTTAATACTTTCATAATCCTGAGCATGTCATTTAACTCTTATATGTTTCAGTTTCTTCTTCTGTAGAGATAATAATGGCACTTCCTCCTTAGGGCTGTTATAAATTACCTGTTTGTAAAGTACCTTGCAATCATTAAATCAATATACAAATGCTTTTATTGTTGTTGAGATATTATGTACCATAGTTTCTAGGGAATAGAATTCTTTTTTTCTTCAGTTTTCGAATTTTTTTCCAATTATACATAAAGACAATTTTCAGCATTCATTTTTGTAAAATTTTCTCTTTCCCTCCCCAAGACAGCAAGCAATCTAATATAGACTATAAATGTACAATCATATCACACATATTTTCATATTAGTCATATTGTGAAAGAAGAATCAGAATAAAAGAAAAAACACAAGAAAGAAAAAACAATACAAATAAAAAGATGAAAAGGATATGCTTTGATCTGCATTCTGTCTTCCTAGTTCTTTCTTTGGATGGGAATGGCATTTTCTATCATAAATCTTTTTGAATTGTCTTTAATCACTGTTGCTATTACTCTACACAATGTTTTCCTGGTTCTGCTCACTTCATTCAGCAATCAGCTCATGTAAGTCTTTCTAGGTTTTTCTGAAATCCATCTATCTACTCAGATATCTTGTTAAATAATAATATTCCACTTGATTCACAATCAGAACCTATTCAGCCAGGAAATAGAATGCTTTAGGAAAAAATAATTCTTGGAGTTTGGAGCTGAAAGAACCCTTAAAGATCATATCATGTAGGAGTAACACTCTTTTGGGGGCTAATGGATAAGTTTCAAGGGGTTGTGAACATGTATGTGGGAACAAAATATTTTCACTAACCTCTAACTTTATGAGTGCAGGTTATATGTATTCTTTTGAAAAAGGGTTCATTAGTTTCACCAGTTTGCCAAAGAGGCTCAAGGTATAGGAAAGATGAAAGTATTCCTGATTTTAGTCTAACCCCTAGATTTTATGGCTAAGGAAACTGAGGCTCAAAGAAGGGAAATGATCAAGGTCTCCTGCCCAGCAGAGTTGGGTTTTCAACTCTCATCCCACCTGTTACAGTTCAACTGAATGAAACTAATATGAATGAAGTGCCTATCATTTATAGATGTGCTGCACATTGCAGGAATCATGGAATATACTTAAGATAAGACCCCAGTCTTCATGGAACTCACAGGATTTAAAATAAAGCTCTCAGGTTTTAGGAGTATTAAGCCCAAGGCCATGTCTGAGATGGGTGCTTGTGATAATTACTTCCTCTCTCTTCTCACTTTGCTTCCCGTGATCCATTACTTTTTATTTTATTTTTTTAGGGGTTTTTTTGCAAGGCAATGGGGTTAAGTGGCTTGCCCAAGGCCACACAGCTAGGTAATTATTAAGTGTCTGAGGCTGTATTTAAACTCAGGTACTCCTGACTCCAGGGCTGGTGCTCTATCCACTGTGCCACCTAGCTGCCCCCTGATCCCTTACTTTTAACACATTGCTATTTATCCTAGGAAAGCATGGGTGGAAAAAGAGAAATGAAATTTATAGCAATGACTATCCAGGGAAAGATGTCATCTTATGGATTGTTTCATATTTATATGAATTATTATCATAATTATTATAATAATAATTTATACTGTGACTCTCTGTTTTAAGCTTGCCCTCTAAGCTAGTGGTCTCTTGCTTGCATTTGTGTGTGTGTGTGTGTGTGTGTGTGTGTGTGTGTGTGTGTGTGTGGTGGGGAGGATTAGGACCTTATCTCCATCCTCCAAAGGGTCAACCAATCATAGAATAGAAAGATAAGTCACACCCAAGCGTCTGTTGGTGACAGCTCCTTCTAATTTGCGAAAATTTTCATTGTGAATACTGTTTCTTTGGAAATCTGCAAAAGCTACAAATCAGGGTTATTTATCATTTTACTTACTTTCTAGACTTAAGAAAATAATGGAGGAAATGTTAATGCTGATTAAAATTATGTCTTTTTTTCCCCCAAGGCAATGGGATTAAGTGGCTTGCCCAAGGCCACACAGCTAGGTAATTATTAAGTGTCTGAGGCCGGATTTGACCTCAGGTATTCCTGACTCCAGGGCCAGTGCTGTATCCACTGCTCCACCTAGCTGCCCCTAAAGTATGTCTCTTTTTAGAGAATTGTCTGTTAAACCTTTACCAGCACATTCCTGATAGTCATTTAGGGTTGATTGGACTTGTCTCCAACACAACTACACATACCTATATCTAACCCAAATTTCCCTTCCGTCTACTGTTCAAGCTTCCAACCTCTCCTTTTCTGGGACAAGTGGGGGACAGGTAGTAGCCCCTGTCTGGGCACCCACAGGGATAGTTGTCAGGTACCATTAGGCAAATATTTTTTCTTTCTTCCCATCCACTTCTCTTCCTGGTGTTGGCAGAATCCATTGAGAAGGGTAGGTTCTGCCCTTAGAAATATTAAAGAGTAAAGAATGATAAATGAATGAGAAAGAATTTATTAAGCATTCATTCTATACTGAGGACTTGGTGTATAAATACTAAAGCAAAGAGAATTCATATTCTTATGGAAGGAGAGACAATACATATGGAGGAACAAGGGTCAGAGAAAGGCACTTTGGTCCTGAAAACCCCATAGATGATGAGTTGGGGTTAGAGGAGAAAAGATTGATACACTCCATCCCAGACCAGCTTCTCCCTTTTATGTTTTGGGAAGGACAGAAGGAGTCACTCAGAATTAGCAGGCCTGGATATATTTTAATCTTTATTTATAGTTCTCATTTCATTATTTTCATTCCCTTCCCCAGTCTACCCTCTTCTACACTTGCCTATTCCCATCAAAGGCACCATTCTCCATCCATTCACCCAGGTTCTCAAAACCTCTAAGTTTACTCCTCACTCTTCAACCCCAGACATATCTAAGCAGTTGCTAAATCTTGTTAGTTCTACCTTTAAATCGCTTAGGTGTCATCTGTTCCTTTTCATTTATTCCTTAGTCACCCATCCCGGCTTTTAGTTCCTTCCCTTACCATCTTTCTGGCAATGTCCCAATAACCTTTTACTTGGTTTTCTGGCCTCTGGTATCTTCCCTCTCCAACCTATTCTTCATAAAATCAGCATTGATCTGCACCACTGATGCTTGAACTTGTCCCTTGCTTACCCAATAAACTCCTTTGCCTCTTTATAGACCCTGTAATCAACTACCATTCCATAGCATATTATATTTAGAGCTGGAAGGGACCTTGGAGGATAATGAGTCCAAGTTTCTCATTTTGCAGATGAAGAGATTAGAACTCAGAAACAGCTAGGAAGGTCTTTAACTGCATTTGAACACAGATCTTCCTAATTCAAAGGTCTTCACTCTATCCACTTTACCGCCCTGCTTTTTCATCATCAGTTCATTCTTTTTTAGGTCTATTTTTATACTAGTTTCATGATTCACATTATTTTTAGCACAGTAGTTTCTGAAGATAATTTAGAAAAGGGTAAAATAGAAACATAGTCCAAGTGGTGCTCATTTTTTTTTCTTCTGGCAGTGTATTCATCAAAAAAGTTTCGAGTCAAGATTAAGTAATCTTATACTTAAGTAATAACAAAATCCCAATATACTAGAATTTTCAATCTTTTTTATAAATAGATTCCAGAAAACCAAAAATATTTAAAAGCACTGATTTTCTAAAGAGGAGCTGAAGAAATACGAGGAGCAGGAATGATTAGATTTCAGGACTTTGTAATACTTTAGTTCATAGCCTGCCAATCACTTATTCACCTCAATAAAAATCCAGTCCTGGGGCTCTTCACCTTCTATGGAAAGGCTGGCAAAATGTCAGTGAAAATGAAGAATGGAAAAAGACAAGGAAAGGGAAGTATTAGTAGTAAAAGAAAATGAAGAATGGAAAGAAACATACTCTTCTTTCCCTAGAGAAAGGTCCCACTATTTTCTTCTCCCAACCCTAAACAGAAGGAAGAAGTAAGGAAGGAAAAAAGCACTATGGAAAAAAGTACCAGGTGTTTTAGAAATATTTCACTTGATTCTCATGATAACCCTGGGAGGAAGGTAATATTATTATCTCCATTTTCTCAATGAAAAAATTATGACAAATAGTGGTAAAATGATTTACCTGTGGTCACAGTTTGTGTCTGAGGTTGGATTGGAACTCGGGTCTTTTCTATCTCGATGACCAGCACTCTAGAAACCATGCCTTCCTTAGAGAGTCTGGAGAGGACTGAGGGACTGAGATACAGTACTGTTTTGGGGACAACTGTGAACGTTCTCAGAATAGAAAATCTCAGTTGAATGTGATAGCCACAATGAAATGTTGTAGAAGACTTTCCTTTTCCTTACTCTTCAAAGTGAGGGGAGAATGACAGACTCTCAAGATCTTGGATCTCCCCAACTTTAGAAGGTGGATAGCATGGGAATAAATAAATGACCATGCTTCACAGGTGGAAGGATTGAAAGAAGGAATTCACATTGAAGTCCAACCAATCCAAGCCCTTCACTTAATAAGGGAGAACCTGAGACCTTGAGATATAAAATGAAGAATAGCTTAGACTTGCTCCTATAGACTGTAGAATGAAGTTCAAATGCAAGTTTCTGACTCCAAATTCTGAGCTATTTTTTCCTCTATTACTCACAAGTGTCTCACATGATGTGGTCTCCTAAGTGGAAAGATTAGGACTTGAACCTAGGGTTTCTGAAGCTAAGGTCCCTTTTCTGTGAATGCCCAATATTGAGTAATTTCACAGAGGGACAAAGGTCAGTTTATGTTTTAAGGAAAAATCCAAAGCCTACAAAGACTGGGTACTTTTCAGACTGAAGGATATTTAAAAAGCTCCCCTCCATCTCTTTTAGAGAACTTTGTTCTTTAGTCAAAAAAGGTTGATTCATTTGTGAAGTAGGCAAGAGAGGATATGCCTCAGTCTGGGAAAAATCAGTATTTTTTAACCTTAAGGCTATACTATGAGCTCTGCCAATGGCCCTTTGCTTTTCAGGCTATGGAGATTGGTCATATGGGTGTGGTGAGAATATTTGCCTGCTTTGAATTGAATGTCATGACCTACTTCTGTTGTTTGCAGAACAAACATCTCAAAATAGGGAATTTCTAGGGGCTCTTCAATATTGTCTGCATTTTTCTCTGATCTCTGAACAAAAATCCTCCTGACAGATGGAGATTCAGCACCTACCTGAACACTCTCAGTGATATCCATTTGTAAACAGCTCTTATGATTCAATTTGCCTCATCTGGAACTGAAATATGCCACAATGTGACTTTTAATCAAGGTTTCTACTGCTTTCCACCTGGAATAATTATAGGGAAAAATAAAATATTTAAAATTTTACTAAGCAGGGATTTTTTTTGAAACATACTGATCATTGTCTCAAGAAATGCATATCTCCAGGGAAGTTTTCACACAGTTACATAGATTACTGTTAAATGATATCAAACTACATGAATGCAAATTTTACCTTATGCTTACTTTGTATTTCCATTATTTATTTCATAATACTCAGATAAATAGCTAGACCTCCTTCTGATACTTGTGGTCATGTGAATGCGTTTATGTAGTCAGCCAATAAGCATTTATTAGATGCCTATTAAATACTAGCCACTTTGCTTAGTGTTGAAATGACCAGGAAAGACAAAAGACAATCTCTGTCATCAAGGAGTCCACAATCCAATGTGGGAGATGATAACCAAACTTATTCCTATCTTTACATTTCCTTTGAGAGATATCAACACAGTCATACTACTTTTTCTCATAAAAATTATTATTATTTTTTTTGCAGGGCAATGGGGTTAAGCGACTTTCCCAAGATCACACAGATAAGTAAGTATTAATTGTCTGAGGTCACATTTGAACTCAGGTCCTCCTGACTCTAGAGCTGTGACTCTATCCATTGTACTACCAAATTGTCCCAGATTTTTTTCCCAAATCATTAACATACTTTACCATCTGACCAAATGTTCAAATAAAGAGTAAAATAGGGGTGGCTAGGTGGCACAGTGGAGTCTGGAGTACCTGAGTTCAAATCCCACCTCAGACACTTAATAATTACCTACCTGAGTGGCCTTGGGCAAGCCACTTAATCCCATTTGCCTTGCAAAAAACCTAAAAAAAAAGAGTAAAATGATGTGCATATTAGTATATCAAATAATAATTTGCACAACCACACAATACCATTTGTTTTTTTCCAGGGATACAAAGGGAAGATTTTCTATTCACAAATCTCAGAAGGATGCCTCAATGGGGGGGGGGGGGGGTTCTAAGGTCTCAGAGAATGGTTTTGTCAAACCTCAAAGGCAAAAACATAGAAAGGCCTCAAGGGCTTCACCCTCTTACAACTTTTTAACAAAAAAAATTGTCCAAAGTCTTGTTGTTGATCATTTTGTCCTGGTCAAGTGTATATAGAACTGATCTCAAAGTCAAGAAGGTCTGATTGTATTGATCATAGTTTTTGCAGTTTCAAAATTATTTATTTTTACAGTATTGTTATTGTATAATTTTCTATAAATTGTTCTGTTTCTGCTGATGTAATTTTTTCATCAAATAAATTTTCAAATTTTTGCTTTTATAATGTCATAGTCTAAACTATTTTTATAATATATTTTAGACTATAACATATAATGTTAGTCTAAGTCCAATTGCTTTCCAATTTTCACAACTGTTTTCCCTAAGTAATTTATATTTGTGGTTATTGCTGCAGGTTAATGGGGTTAATGAGCTGTGTTGTTTCTAATTCTTTTTAATTGAGGCTGATCCATGGAGCTTACCCCTCCATTTTTCAGTCATTATCAAATGGTTTTAATAACTAAGCTTTCTATTATGGTTGAAATCTCAAAGTGCTTTTTCCTGTTCATTTCTACCTTTTTCTAGTAATTCTTTTTATATGCCAGATATTTTATTTTTTCATGTGAATTTTGTTATTATTTTTATGGCATGCCAAAAAACAATTCCTTTGATAATTTAATTGGTAAATCAATGTAATTTAGTCTTGAGATTTTTTTTGTGCCTTTTTTATTATTTCGTATAACTCAGCCAAGAATACTGATATTTAATTGTTGACATTTAAGTTGTCATTTATTTCCTTAAAAAGCTATTTATAATCTAATTTATCCAACCATTTTGTGTGCTTTTTAAAGATTGATCCATTGATCCATAAGATTGATCCATTTTATGCATTCTGTAGGAAGTCCATGTCTTTGGTATTGAACTGTCTTTTGAATTTTGTTGTTATCATATAGAAATGCTGCAGATTTTTGAAGTTCTATTATGTAGACTGTGGCTATTATCTCAGTTGGTGTTTCATCTGTTTTTTTTAGAAGTTTCTAAGTAAACCATTATGTTATAAGTCAATAGGAATCTTCTTTATGTCTTTAAGTCCTATTCCTTATCTTATTGCTATTATTTCTAGAATTATAACAAATAGTAGGTGGGGGGAAGATAGGCATCCCTAGTTTATACCTAATATTTTTTGAGAAAAGGTTCTATTGTAACCCTATTGTATATGAGACATACTTTAGTTTGAAATAAGTACTTTTTATGATATTAAAAATGTCCTTCTATGTTTATACTTGGTAGGATTTTTAGCATAAGTAAGCATTGTGATTTGTTGAAGGGTTTTTCTCAACTGTTTGAGACAAAAAATGTTTTGGGATGTTTTTGTATTTAATATGATTAATTGTTAATTGCTTTAATATTTAATCATCTTTGTATTTCTGGTATAAATTCAATTGGTCCTAATGAATGATTTCTTAGGTGAGGTCTTGTAGTTTGATGGGATTTATTTATAGTTTGGGATCTGTGTTCATTAATGTTATTGATCTATACTTTTACCATTTCTTTGTGGGAGCACTATATTTGTTTGATGAAACAAGTCTGGAAGAGCTCTCTCAATTTTTATAATAGTTTGTATACTATTTAGTTCTTATTTTTCTTTAAAAGTTTGATAGAATTCCCTGTGAATTAGTCAGGACAAGGAATTTTTTTCTTTAGTTATTCATTTATATTTAGTTTTATTTTCCTTTTTTGATACTGGATTATTTAAGATCTCTATTTGGTTTTCTGTTAACTTATGTGTTTTATTTATTTGAAAATATTCCTCTTTTTTGGCATGTGTTTGTGTGTGTGTGTGTCTTCTCAATTCTGATAGCAGAATCTGACATGATTTTCCCTTTCTTCTGGTTTTGTTGTGATGTTATTTTGCTTAATTGTTATTATGCCAAAATTATTTTCTGTACTCTTCTTTTTATTTATATTGGCTAAAAGTTTATCAATTTTATTTGTCTTTTCAAATTAATGGCTTTTGGTTTTGTTTATCATTTTAAATTGTTCTTTTGGTTTCAAATTTCCCTTTTTCCTTCTAACTTTACTGTCTTATTTTTGTGTTTTTTTTGTCTGGGGCATATAGGGTGTTCAGGGCAGACTAGCACCTCTAGTGTGAAAGTTGGCCAAGCCTTTTTCAGGGCTTTTTGATGTCCAATTGCCACCCAACTCATACAAGAAACTATAACAGGCATTGTAGCCATACCTCCTTAAAACTTTCAATAGAGAGTCTAAATGAGGTTGAAAAGCAACTGGTGGGTCTTAAACCTTTCAGTGAGTAGGGGGTATGAGAAGACTTCCCCAGAAGAATAGGCAAATGGGTACAATTTATTTCAATGGAGCATGAAGATGGGAGCAGGCATTATGGTGTGCTTAGAACCTGGTCAGATTGAAGATGCCAGAGTCATCTACTTCATCTTAAGTCATTGTCAGTTGTCTTGACTCTTGTCTTTCCACTGGTTTCTGATGATTCTTCAACTTCAACAACTCAACTTCAAACAACTGTCTTACTTTAATTTATGCATGAGTCAAAAGACCTCACCTGTAACATTTAATAATTTTTACTTATTTTGAAGTCCTGTAGTTTTGGGCAGGTGACAAAGCTGGGAGTTGTAGTCATAATCCTGCACTTGGGTGGCCAACTAAGGTTGTCTTCTTACTAGAAATAGCAGTGGATTCAACAACCTCCTAGGTGTCTGAACACCCTTTTAAAAGACTCCACAGCTTAGCTCCTAATATGAGCAAGGGAATAGAAAAGGTGCCCTAAAAATTGTCGACTTCATCTAACTTGACCCTGGCTTGCTCACCATGGCAGGTAAGGATCCCACTTGGTGGCTGAAACACATAAAAAAGGACAAAAATTTTTTGCGAGTATGGTTTCACTCACCATCAGTACATGGACTGTGGACAGAAATCCAGTAGACTTGAAAGTTGAACATTTTTGTTGCAAGAGAACTCTGCAGGTACTGCATCCAAATTGCAGCCCTGAGGGAAATAAGTCTGGCAAATGAAAACCAATTACTGAAGTTGGAGTTGGATATATGTTTCTCTGGAGAGCTTAAAGTGATGAGAAATGCTTTAAAGTTGGCATAGGCTTTGCAATCAAAACTAATCTAACCTAATCTAAAAGCATACTAATTGTAATTTTTTTTTGCATTTCTCTTCTTGTGCTATCCCACTTTTTTCTCTGATTCTTTCACAGTGTGATTAATATGCAAATATGTGTAACACAATTATTCATGAATAACCTATATCAGGGTGAGGGAAAGGAAGAGTGGGAGGAAGAAACTTTTGCAAAGATAAATGTTATGTAGCACACTGGCTAGAGCACTGGCCCTGGAGTCAAGAGGACCTGAGTTCAAATCCAGCCTCAGACACTAGGTAATTACCTAGCCGTGTGGCTTGGGCAAGCCACTTAACCCCATTTGTCTTGCAAAAACCTAACCAAAAAAAAAAGAGATAAATGTTGAAAATGATCTCTACATATAATTGGAAAAATAAATAAATACATAAAATTTAAAAACTCCCACAATGAATTCAGTCATCAAGCTTGTTTGCCTGCCAAAAGGAGTGAACAGTAGACTCATGACAATGCAATTGCCACATGCAGGGAAGTGCCATGCCACTATCATTGGTATGTATGCTCCCACGATGACAAACCCTGATGAGATCAAAGAACAATTTCATGAAGATCTGGAGATTCTCATCATCAGTGTGCCAAAAGAAGATAAACTTATCACTTTGAGTGACTTTAATGAAAGAATAGTCCTAGGCTAACAGATGTGGCAGCAAGTCCTTGGAAGAAATGGAGTAAGAAACAACAGCAGCAAGTCACTTTAGTATGGAAGAGTGGTGCATCTCCTGATGCTCTCATCAGCAACACTATTTTCCATTTTCCTAAACACAATAAAACTTCATGGATGCACACTTGCAACAAACATTGAAATTTGATAGACTGTGTCACTATAAAGAGAAGAGATAGACAAGATATGAGTGATAAAGGTGGCATGTGGCACAGATTTCTGGACTGATCATAGACTTATCCTTTCCAAACAAAACTACTATCAGGAGACTCAACATCAGAAGATTAGAGCTCTTGTCCATGAATGAAAAATTTGTTTCTAACTTGGAAAAACTGAGTCAACACAGAGTTGAGATCATTAAAGGAGTGGACTGCTTTCAGAGATTATGTATATAGAACTGCATTTACTCATCTGGGCCAGAATACTGGCAAACATTAAAACTGGTTTGAAAAAATATAGGGAAATTCAGAAATTACTAAATGGAAAAAGAGAGAAAAGTTTGCCATTTAAGAATGCAGCATTGGGGGTAGCTAGGTGGCATAGTGGATAAAGCACCAGTCCTGGAGTCAGGAGTTCAAATCCGGTCTCAGACACTTAATACTTACCTAGCTGTGTGGCCTTGGGCAAGCCACTTAACCCCGTTTGCCTAGCAAAAAAAAAAAATCCTAACAAAACAAACAGAAAAAAAAAAGAATGAAGCATTTACCTACATCAAAAGGAAAATGCAAATGAAGCAGAGAGATACAAAATTCTTGTAAAGCAGATAAAATTCAGGGGTTCTTTTTAGATTTTTTTCAAGGCAATGAGGTTAAGTGGCTTGCCCAAGACCACACAGCTAGATAATTATTAAGTGTCTGAGGCCGGATTTGAACTCAAGTACACCTGACTCCAGGGCTGGTGCTCTATTCACTGCGCCACCTAGCCGCCCCTACAATTCAGTTTTTTTCCCTGATAGTAATAATTCAAAGTGCCTTCATGATGCTCTGAAGGCTATTTATAAAACAAAAGACCTCTGGTGCATTTAAACTACTCAGTCTGATGGAGCCACATTGATTAGTGAAAAGGACATAATCCTGGAGAAATGTGCTGAACACTTTCCTAGCTTTCTCAATAGATTGGCATCAACCAGTTTTGAAGTCATTGATTATATATACACTTCAGATTGAAATCATTCTCTAGCTAAACTTATCACTAAAGAAGAGGTATGAAATGCCATTAGGCTCTTCTCATGTGGCAGATGGAGTTCAGAAAAACCTAGAACGACTTATATGAACTGATGCTGAGTGAAGTGAGCAGAACCAGGAGAACATTGTACACATTAACAGCAGCACTATGTGACAATCAACTATGATAGACTTAGATCTTAGAAACACAAAGATTCAGCCAATTCCAAAAGACTCATGATGAAAAAATTCTATCCATATTCAGAGAAAGGTCTAGGGAGTCTGAAAATAGGTCAAAGCACCTATTTTCATAGTTTTTGACTTTTCTTTTATATGGTTTATGAGGAATGTAGGGAATTGTTGGTCTTCACAGGTTGTGTGGGGGGCTCCCTAGGGAATCCATTACAAAGGGAGAATGACCTCAGCCAATCACAAAACTGGGAGAGTTTTCCTAATCCCATTCCAAAAATGGCAAACCCAAGATTATAAGAAACTAGTCCTTAATCAGTCAAGAGAAACCTAGAGATCTTGACCTAATGCAACTGAGTTTGCAGAATTAGATAAGTGAATATTATACCACACACCCCCTGTGATGGTTGGGATTCATCAGCGTATCATGTGTCATATGATGGGGGATCATATGGGGTATGTCATGAGATGGGTGGACCACTTAGATTGTAACTCAAACTCTGAAAGCCTATGAAAACCGAAGAGGGAGGGGAAAAAGTTTCTGAAGACTATAAATTGCCTGATTTTCAAATACTACCTCATGCCTAATGCTAGGTAAGGTACCCATATCTTGCAAGGTTTGTGAATAAAATCAACAATTTTCTCTCACTCTAGCAGGTTTTTCTTGCATTTATAACATGGTTTTTTTCTTTTCTTCTGATTCTTCTTTCACAATATGACCAATGTGGAAATATGTTTAACTTGATTATACATATATAACCTATGACAGATTGCTTGTTGTCTTGGGGAGGAGGGAGGGAAGGGAGAGAGGGTGAAAAATTTGGAACTCAAAATCTTACAAAAATGAATTTTGAAGACTTTCTTAAAATGTCATTGGAAAAAAATGTTAATAAGTACAAAAGTAAAGAAAAGAGTGTCAGCTAGGTGATGCAATGGATAGAGCTCGGGCCCTAAAATCAGGAGGATCTGAGTTCAAATCTGGCCTCAGACACTTAATCATTGGCTAGCTGTGTGACCTTGGGCAAATCATTTAACGCCATTGCCTTAAATAAATATAAAAAGAATTTAAAAAAAAAAGAAAAGAAAGAAATAAGATAACATAAGAAAATAGTTAAAAGAAAGAAAAAAACTGAAATAAAAGGAGATATGATGGCCTTGGAAAGTCCTGGGGGGAGGGGGTGGTGGTAAATGGATTGTAGATCATGGTAAGGACAAAGAAACGATTCAA
This sequence comes from Macrotis lagotis, assembly GCF_037893015.1. Taxonomy (NCBI): domain Eukaryota; kingdom Metazoa; phylum Chordata; class Mammalia; order Peramelemorphia; family Peramelidae; genus Macrotis; species Macrotis lagotis. Next base: position 35,360,708 of record NC_133660.1, read on the forward strand.
TTTTTTTTTATGTGCATGTTTCTGGGTGATGATTTATATTCATTTATTTCTAACTCCATAGAATTTTCCCAAAATCATCTTCTAAAATGCACAGGGTGAGTCTAATCCTCTTCAATGACAAGAATATCTACTAAAGAGACCTCAGAATCAATGAGGGAAGTTCATATGAAGTAAATATTTGTTTTTGCTATAAAAGGTGGCGTTCCCAGTTTGGTGTTTCCCCATTCAACTTAAAATAAAAAAGAGGAAAGGAAAATATTTTCTGTTGACATTCCTGCCTGCACTTTTGTGTATGTAGAGATTGAAAGCTTTATTTGTGAGATTGAAGTGGAGAGAGGAGAAATGAATTAACCTTTAACTTTTTTTGTTTTGCTTCCACATCCAGAAGTGGAGAGAATCATGAATAGCAAAAATTTTAGAACTGGAAGGGATCTGTTCAACCTGTTCCCTAAAAGAAACCCTTCACTGCCATATTCCTGACAGGTATTCACCAAGGGTCCGTTATCAATTTTAAGCTAAGTGGTCCTGGTAATCAGATGCATCTTAAAACTAGATAAAAAACAAAATAAAACAGAAGAAGATCCTGCTACTTCCTAAGACAACTCATTTTGTTTTAGGAGTATTCTAATTATTAGGAAAAGTTTTTTTCCCCTTTCCAACTTCAAGACTAAATTGTTCTCTTTGGCCATCTATAGCTCCTGGTTCTATTTCCTGTAACTGTACAAAAAAATGTCTCTTATCCCCTTTTCAATGGCAGCCCTTCAAATACATGAAAGTAGCCCTGTCCTGAAGGCCCTTAATATCTCAATGGTAGATGGTGATGAATAAAGGATTCTAAGAAGAAAGAACCTATATGTGATTTCTATATTTGTGTGTGTGTGTGTGTGTGTGTGTGTGTGTGTGTGTGTGTGTGTGCGCGTGTGTGTGAAGAAAGGTTGGATTTAGGCAATAAAATGAGTTTCATTGAGTTTTCCTTCAATAACTACATTTTTTTCCCCCTGAAAGTATTATTTCCCCTATTGTATTTGAAGATTTTTCTTACAGAGCATTATTGTGGCTAGTTTTATAGGAATAATAGAATCAGATGGTGAGACTGATTGTTTTGACAATGGTTATCCATAGCCCGACTTTATCAGCATTAAGTTGCCTGGTCCTGGTAATCAGATTCATCAGAAAACTAGACCAAAAAAACCAGACTGACTGGTGATTCAAATGAACCATGTATGGATTTGCATGTTAGCCTCTTTACCTCTTGATAACATGAAGGGAACAAAAGTGATATTAAAAGAAATTAGCACATAGTTCCCTCAGGAAATTTGCCTTTACTGAATATCTCTCAAAAAGTCCCAAGGCGTTGCTTTTTAGAAGTATTCTATCAGTCAGTCAAGAGACATTTATTAGGAATTTATTCTGTGCCAGACTGAACTTGTTTAGCTAATTGCTTATCCCTTCCTCCTAGAATATTTTATCACTTTCTGATAGGTCTCAGAAAGAAAATTAAAAGAAGGGGAAAAAAGACAAATATTTATTATGCACTTACTATATTCTAAGCAATTCGCAAATATTCTGTAATTTGTCACTACAAACATGAGAAGTGGGTGCAATTATTAATACCATTTTACAATCAAAGAAACTGAGAGGCTAGGTTACCCAGGAAATAAGGACTGGTGTTGAATTTGAATTCAGGTCTTTCTAACTCTAAGTCTCAGTGTTTCAATCATTGCATCACCTAGATGTCCAAACTAGAAATGAGTTCTCTTGTGCTTTCCTTTGGGGTTTTGTGGAAGCTCTCCCTGTGTATGAAAAGGTTTCTTTTTCTCACAGAGCAATCTTCATATCCAATTTTTAGAAGCCTAGGTGCCATGCACGTTCATAGCACTTGTACTAGAACAGAATTATTTGCTTTGTTTTCCTTAGAAAATTAAATCTCTCTTACTAATTTAAAGATTGCCTTACTTCTAAGATTCCAACTCAAAAAGGCAAACAATTCACAACTAAGGAACAAGGTGGCTGAAGCCAGATGAGCTAGGGTAAGTTGTCATTTACCAGCTGAAGCCCAATTCCCAAGAAATGAAAGCTTATGTTGTAATATGGATGATTTGTCTCTTTCAAAATCTAGCCTCGGGTCCCAGCAGAAATTCCGCAGAAGGGAAATGCCAGAAACAATCCAACCTGTTGTTTGAAACCTTGCCATAAAAATAAATGGGAAATTAATTAAGAGATCAACTGACTAGTTGATGGGTAAATAAAGGGGTTATTTGGAAAACTTGCTCCAACTGGGGACTTATTCAGTAATACTGTCAAAACATCATAGAGAAAAGTAAGTTAATATTGTCCATTGTCTTTAAGGGACCAAATGACTAATTTTTTCCTAAGGAGTTTGTACAGAACTCATTCGTTCTTTTGGGTGGAATATTCCTCTTAAGAGATTACTAGCAGAGGTAAAAAGTGGAATCATACTTTATGTTTTCTTTATGCTTTTAGCAGTTTTCAAAGTGATGTTAAGCTGTCTCCCTCTATCCTGGGTCTTCCTCCTACTCAATAATTTCTAGTGACTTCCTAGCAGCCTCAGGTTCAAATATGAAATCCTTTCTTTGGTATTTGAAGTTCTTCCTCCCTTTCTAGTCTTGTACTTCCATTTCCTCAGGTAACCTAGGACCCAATGACATCTGTCCCCAGTGAATGCCTGCAATACTCTGCCTGTTCATCTTCTTTCTCCTTGCCTCTTTCCAGTCCCAGTCCAAATCCCACCTTCTCCAACAAGTCTTTACTGCTCTCCTTTTAATGCTTGAGTCTTTCCTCAGTGAATTATCATCAATTTATCCAGATAATAACTTGTTTGAACTTGGTTTGCATCTTGTCTTCCCCATTAGATTGTAAGTTTCTTGAGAGAAGGGCCTGTCTTTTGCCTTCCTTTGTATAGCCCTGGTCTTAGCACAGTGCCTAACACATAGTTGACCCTTATTATATTTATTGACTGACTGATTCTGTCTTCACTTCAACCTTGTTACTTCCATTTTACATGTGAGGAAGTGTTAGTAATATATAAAACCTAGCAAATTAGGGAGGGATAAATAATCAAAATACTTCTCATTTTAGTTTATTGTCTATATGCATGTGTGTATGAACAAACTCATATACACATGTAAATATGTATATTTATATACATACTTATGTGCAGAAATGTGCATATAAATGTCTGTATGTCTTTTTTGTTTCCCTCATTAGAACATAAACTTGCATTTGGGAACTGTTTCATTTATTGCCTTTTTATCCCTAGCACCTAGCTGATAAATAATAATAGTAGGTACTTAATAAATACTTGCTGAGTGTTCATTGATTAATAGTATTTTCAGGTTGGCAAAACAATTTACATACATTATCTTCTGTAATCCTCATGAAGATTCATGATGCTGATACTATTTTTATCTACGTTACAGATGAGGAAGCATCTGAATCTCAAGATGTTAGGGGGCTTTCCCAAAATTACAGAAATAGTGCAGAGGAAGGATTCAAACCCTGATTTTTCCTCTTTAGCTCATTTTACAGATGAGGAAACTGAGGGTTAAGTGACCTAAGGTCACATTTATTACCACTATGCATTTGAGGCTGGATTTTGCATGGATTCATGTCCAACATTTTCTCAGCATTTTCTCTGACTCTTGCATTTAGGACTGCTGTATTTAACTTTATTTTAACCAGTCCTGAAGTTAAAAATCTTTAATTCTAAGCCTTATTACTACTTAAGTCATTGGTTGTAATTTTAATGTTTTAGTCAATTCCGAATTCCAGAGACAAATTTATGGAATTTTATAACATTAGAGCTGAAAAAAGTCTTAGAACTCATCTAGCTAATCAGTTAATTGTATCAATGAAGAACAAACTAAGGAACAAAAGGTTTAATCACTTCCCCAATACCACACAGTTCATATAGCTGAGACCTGGATTTAGTTCTGAAACCAAATACAGTGGTGTTTCCAATTCAGTTGAAATCAACTTGACAGCCACTAATAGAAAGATGCATAAACAATATTATATATACAACACAAAGGCATGCCTTACCTACCCAGATTGAGCTTATAAGGATATGACCAAGAAAATTTAGTTTATAGGCAATCTAGAATGTGCTCTTTTTCTTTCCCTCCCTCCCTTCATCTCTCTCTCTCTCTCTCTCTCTCTCTCTCTCTCTCTCTCTCTATATATATATATATATATATATATATATATATATATATATGCATATATATATATATATAATGTGTTTGTATGTATGTGCCTAAATACAAATACTTGAAAAGTATTTTATCTTTTTACTTTTTTTATTTAAGGCAATAGGGTTAAGTGGCTTGCCCAAGGTTACACAGCTAGGCAGTTATTAAGTATCTGAGGGCAGATTTGAACTCAGGTACTCCTGACTCCAGGGCTGCTGCTCTATCCACTGTGCCACCTAGCCACCCCTTGAAAAATATTTTAAAAGGTGACATTTTGTTCTACTGAGTCAAATGCTTTTTATAGGTAGGTAAGAAAAAACACAGTGAAACATCCAGGCTAATTCAATACACTAGTCAAGGTTAACCTTGAGTGATAAATATTAGAGTGCAGAGAATGGAGAGTTGCTATGGAGATAGAAATGAGATTTGGAAACTAATTGAATATGTGGAGAGCATGAGAGAATTTATGGGAGAAAGAAAATTTGACCAGGTAAAATAATCCCTCCCAAGATAATAATGATGATAAGAGTCCCTTGTAAATTAGTTGCTGTGCAGTGTAAAAACATAGAAGAAATGAGAAGAAACAGAGAAAAAATCCATAGAGACACAATCAAGGTAAAAATTTCTTTTTTTGAACATCCAAATATATCTATTAATGTGATTCTTGTCATGTACTATATAAACAAAGATGATCTTGAAAAAAGTCTCTAACGGGGTTTTTACTCAGGGTAAGATGACTCAGTTTAATGCAATATGCCTGCAGGGTTGCAGATTGTGGAATTTCCTCTGACATAATGCCCATGATGAAGAAGAATTGAGATTGTATATAAGGGCCAGCAATATGCTTCAACCACCAGAAAGCCTCAGAAACAGCTAAGCTAAAAACAGCTCCTGTTGATAGCCAGTAGGAAGCCAGAACAAACCAAACCACAAACTAACTGTAACCATGTCTTCCAAGCTGTTGGTTGTCTTCTTGGCCGTCTTCCTGGTTTCTGCAGCACTGAATGAAGGTAAGGAGATCTCTTTTCCAACTCTCAAACCAAAGAGTTACACTCTATGAATATGCTTCATGGTTAGAAATATGTATTTCTGGAAAAGCAAATTGTAATATTGTAAAAAAGGAAGCTATCTTTTTCAAGGGACACAGATAAAAACAGAGTTCTTTGGGGACCACTTTCTTTTCTAGATCCTTTCTCTACCAGTTTATGCCACAGCAAAGATTTGCTGTTCACTCATTTTTCAGTCATTTTTGACTCTTCATGATCCCCATTTTGGGTTTCCTTGGCAAACTTACTAGAGTGGCTTGCCACTTCCTTCTCTAACTCATTTTGTGGAAACTGAGGCAAACAGGATTAAGTAACTTGTCCAGGGTCACACAGCTACTATTTAAGGCTGGATTTGAACTCAGGAAGATGAGTCTTCCCACCTCTAAGTGCCACACTCTTTTCTACTGCAGCACCTAACAAGAATGGAATTTGCTAAATGCAAGTGAGATTGGAAAAAGCAATTCTCATAAATGGCAATTTTTGTTATTGCTATTCAGGTCCTAAATATGCAAATACAAATGCACAAATATACAGAAATGAATTTATACATATATACAAATGTAATGTATATTGATACATAGACACACATTCACATACATAAATGTGTGAATATGCACATATCTATAATGTTGTGCACACATATGTATGTGTATGTACACATATTGACAAATATATAAAATAAAATATGATTACTACATCTTGCAAATGAATTTGTAAGAAAAGTTACTAGATGATTCTGTGCTTATGGCACTTTGGATAGGAAGTCAGGAAGACCTAAGTTCAAATTCATTCTCAAACACTTACTGGCTATATGACCCTGGCCATAAGAAGTTAAGCAAATGTTTAATTATGTCTGCTTCAGTTTCCTCCTTTGTAAAGAGGATATAATATATAATAATAGCACTTTCATCCCAGGGTTGTTAAGAGTATGAAATAAGATAATATTTAGAAAGTACTTTGCAAACTTTTAAATACTGTATAATTGCTAATTATATAATTAGGTAATAGTTATAATATATACAATTGTGTCATATTAGTTAGGATACTATAATAACACACATGTACACATATGGGCATACCTATCAAGAATGGAAGCACACCTAGACCACTCCAATGCAACATGAGATTGATGGAGCTGATAGTTGGATTAGTACTTACCCTTTTCATTATTCCTTCCCAGCTGCGGTGGTGTTTCGTTCAGCATCAGAACTCCGGTGTCAGTGTATAAAAACACATCCTACTCCTTTCCATCCCAAGATCATTAAGGAACTGAGAGTGATTGACAGCGGACCACACTGCTCAAACACAGAAATCATGTATGTGTTTTAAAAAAGAAACCAATGATTTCATTTAGGAGATGGAGAGGGGTGGGGCTTAGTGGAAGAAAGGAGGGATTATGGTGGTTGCAAAAGAATCCGGAGAAATCAACTAATTACTGAGATATCCCCATTATCTGTCTCAATCCAATCTTTCATTCATAAAATGTTTCACAGGAATTGTATTTTTTTGGTAATATAGCCTATTTTTAACACCTACCAGAGAAAGTTGATATTTAATGAAATCCTATAATGAGCTTTCAAAAGAGGAAATAATTTCCCTTTTGCCAATCTTTTAAGTAAATTGTGATTTTCATAATTTGTTTTTGTTCTCAGAGAAGAAAATCTATAGTCTTCTCTTTAAAGGATTTTTAATTTAGAATTTATTTTTATAGATGGAAGGAGAATAGAACCTACATAAAATTATATGAACTCTGATTATATGAGACTGCCAATAATAGCATTCATACTTGCTATTGTTCAGTCTTTACAGTTGACTCTTCAAAAAGCTTCCCAGGCTTCCCTTAAATATAATTTTCTTGAGCTATTACAAAGAATTGAATGAGGAACTAGGCACAATGATGCTATAAAATGTGAAAGATAAATTAGAAGAACCAAAAGTCCCTAAATTTTGATGTTTTGATATGAACTATCAGTTGACTTCAAGGTGCAGGTCATCATTTGGATTTAAGTACATACTATACATCCTGAATATTCTCCCTTGGACCTTCTGAATTCTATGATTCTAAAATCATCTTATTGTGATAAGGGAAAAAATTCCCTGGAGGTGGATGCTATGAATAGCTCTCTGGATACTAAGGAGAGACTTCTGGGAGAATCTGTTTCCTTATTGAACCTCTACTTCCCTCACTGATTTGAGGGACTTTGATTTTGGAAGTAAAGCAACCCTTCAGAGTAGAATATTAATCATCTTTTTTTCCTTTTTAGTGTCACTCTTCAAGATAATAGAGATCTCTGCCTGAACCCTCATGAAAAGTGGGTGCAAAGAATTCTTCAGGTATTTTTGAAGAGGTGAGTATCATTATTCATTGTAGTGAAATATAAATCAGGACAGAAACAATATGGAAAATGGGACTAGATGATCATAAAATTGACTCATTCCTTTCTTATTGTCTCAGAATAGTTTATTTTTGTTTTCCCTCTTATGGCATCTATCTTTTCAATAAAATAAATATCCATAATAATAATACTTGATATTTATGAAGGTTGTTTTAAGGTTTTATTAGAATTTATATATTATTGAATTTGATCCACACCCACAAATTCATCAGATTGAAATACCTACTAAGATGGACATTTAAAGATAAAGAAACTGAGTTGCTCCTCTCAATCCAATAATTATCAAGGACCAGAGGCTGGACTTCAATATATATAGTATAGTATACTACTAATTATAATAATAATGACACATAACTTTTTCATAACATGTTAAAAAAAGATGATTTCACATGAAAATGCAAATTACAATGGACAATTTGCTACTTCTTTTAAATATATAATAAAAAGATGTCTATTATTTAAATGACTTCACAGAAAGAGTAAAGTCAAGCTTAAGGGATATTAAGTTCCTGAAAAGATGGGTAGGAGTATATTAAGTTCCTGAAAAGATGTGTATTCAAAAAAATTCTTTTTGTATCATTATTTAATGTTTTAAAATATTTTCTATTTCAGAGCTGAGAAAACCTCAAAATAAAATGGAATGATTTCTCCTTTGTCTGGGATTTCTCTCCATGAAGTTGACTATGATGCTTCAGACAAGACTGCTTCTGTTTAAAATATACAGCATTGACCAGAATATTAAGGAAGCTAGATCTTGGTTTTGTCATTGATTCACTATGCCTCAATTTCTTCATTATCTGTAACTACTCAAGAGTACCTGTCCATTCCTACCTCACTGGGATGCTTATCATGAGCATAAAAATGCCAAAGATGTTTTTGCTTTTTTTTTTAAGTTCAGGAAACATGATGTTATTATTTTTAGATGTAATTTAATTCAGATATTTTCTATTTATATATTTATTTAAAAAGATGTATAGAGTTATATCTGGATGAAATGAAGTATCCTGATAGGGTTTGGGGATAAAAATGACAATGAAATTGTATTTTATTTAAGACCTGAGAAATACTCACCGTTTCTCTCATCTTCACTGTTAGGAATAGAATTCTGTTTTCCAGAAATGTCTATAGAGAAATGACATTAGACTTCTGCCCTGATTTTGGTACTGCAATGGTCCTGCAATGGTTTTAGGAATGAAATAACAAAATCTTATTGGACCAAAGTCCCAGAATTCTTCATGATGGGGAAATTATTTATGCTGTCTCAATAGTTAAGAGTTTATTTAAATGGTTGTGTTCTGTCACCACCATGATTTATTTATTTAACTTAACTTGAGAAATCAGTTTTATATTATATCAGAGAAATTTTTCTATCATTTTTGGTAATTTTGAAGTCTGCTTAGTATCATCAGAATATTTATTTTTTCTATTTAATAGTTTTTTTGAATTACATTAAGAAGTAGTTTTCAACATTCATTTTAGAAGATTTTCTTCCTCCTCCCTCCCCAAAGTATCAAGCAATTTGATTTAGATTATCTCAAACACATTTCCACATTAATCATATTGCAAAAAAAAATCAGTAACAAAGGGAGAAAATAATGAGACAGAAAAAAATGGAAACAATATCCTTTGTTTTACATTAAGATTCCATAGTTTATGAGAATATTTATGAAAAATTGTCAACTTTATAAACATTTGCTTTATTCTGGATTTTTGATTGTTATTAAGATTTCCTGAAAGTTTTCTTTCAATAAAAATGCATATTTGATTTTAAAAAGAGCTGAATTCTTTGCTTCTTTGTCTCATAATTTCCATGATAATTCTTGGCATAAGCAACCCAACAGTTATACTTATTTATTATTTAAATGGAGGCAAATAACACAAATAAGTTTTGCATCATGAAAAGAATCAGAGGAGGGGAGAGAAAAGGAGAGGAGAGGAAGGGAGGGGAGGAGAGGGGAGGGGAGAGAGGGGAGGGGAGAGAGGGGAGGAGAGAGGGAGAAAGACAGAAAAAGAGAGAGACACAGACAGAGAGAGAGACAGAGAGAGAGAGAGAGAAAGAGAAAGAGGGAGACAGAGAGAACAGAAAGAGAGAGAGAGACAGAAAGAGACAGGGAGGGACAGAGAGAGAACTAAACTCATTCTTAAAGGCAGTTAAAGGGAAGACCAATGAATATAGGATGTGTTTTTTGTGTTTTCTCTAATGTGAGGCAGTCTGGCATAATGGATAGGAAGATGGTCTAAGAGGGAGGAAAAACCTGGATTCAAGTCCTTCTCCTGACACAAGCTACATGTCTCCCATTGGGCAAGTCACCTAACTTATCCCTGCCCTAGAGAATTTTCTAAGACTGTAAATTGCAGAGCAGATACTCTTCTGTACTGTTAAAGAGAACTCCTTTTAACAGGAAGAATTTCCTCTTGAAACTAGACATTCCTATGATTTCCAGTCACACACTCTCCTCAGGATAATTCAGGATCTTCCAAAAAATCTTTGCGCAGTTTTAAACTTTATTGGAGAAGAAAAATGGTTTCTTTTGCCAATGGATCCATGCAAAGGAGAAGAAGAATTAGGAATTTTTTTGACTCAGAGCAAAAAGAGAAGGGATGAAAAGTGTAGGAAGCAACATCTAGAGGATGAATACTGTTCACTGTGGAATACCAGAACTTACCATTTTTGTACCAATAAGATTTGAGAATGGGGAGAGGCAAGTGGACCCTTGCAAATGATAGCATGATGATTGGATCCTAGAGAAGGGACCAGATAAGAGAATGAACTTTACATAGACCAGCAGATATGGAGGCAGGAGGAATGGGATGGACAGAAGAATCCTATGCTATTGCCAGGACCTTGAGATAAAGCCCTCATCACTCAACCCTAGTTATCTCTGAGGAGGCTATGCCAGGGTTTCTCTGACTTGGGGGAAATTCAACTGTCCTTGGACAGTGACATATAAGGGACTCCTCTCAGGAGTTGGTATCATCCTTGCCTTATAATTCCTGCCAATTTCTGATCTTGAACCATATAAACGTCAGAACTATTATGTTCCTACCATCTCCAATCTCAATTTAGACTTAATTCTCATGTATCATCAAGTTTCTCTGGGTTCAAATGGGTAATGCTATTAAAATTAACCAGAACTGCTCCCTGTAATCCCTAGCTTAGCAAATATGGGTGGAGAAAACCACTCACTCCTCAAGGGCTATCACTCATAAGGATAATAGAGGACAGGAAGAAAACAGTCCCTTTTGTTTAAAATATTTTTGTAACATATGAAGTGAATTCGCTATTGTCTTTGGCTAGCCATAACATGATAGTCTGTAGCAGTCAAATTATCATGGACTACAGATAATAATAGATTAATAGATGAAAATGAATATGAATAAGTTCAATTTTCTTTGTTTTCTTTGTCCCTTGAATTTTTAAAAAACTTCCCACCATTTTAGCCTGTCATTGTTATTATTGAAAGGGTCATAAGAAGTAATTATGTGTAATATTAAAACAGAAAGAGCCTGAGGCATCCAGTCAGAATCTTTTATTGCTGAGTTAATTAAGGCTCAGAAAAATCAAGTGAATTTACTAGGTTTTAGAGTTAATTTTGAGTGGATCTGGAAATAAAATGGGGAGATCTCAAGAGACTGGGAGAACAGTTCTCTTTCTACTATGCAACCCATTATCATGAACAGACTCTTTGACATATGAAATGATCGATTTCTTGCTTGTTTTTCCAGATCTGTAAACAATAATTGGCCAACTTCAGTACTGTCCATTTAGATTTATGTCCAAGATATTGTTCTTTTTTTAAACAACATGAAATGATTCTATATATACATACACACACACACACACACACACACACATGCGCACGTGCATTTTCTTCTTGAATTTGGTGAACTTGAAGGAAAAAAATTATATTATGTCTAGAGACCCACCACTGAAAATATTTAGGGAACAAGGTTGAATTTAAGACCAAACTTGGTCAAGATGTAATACCATTTTTAAATGTCTACTGATTTCATTTATTCTCTGTGACTGTAGTTATCTGAAGATGTTGATGTATATAGTTGATGTATTTCAGGAATTAAATTTAAGGAAATGAGAAAATGGCTTGGAGGTGGTTTTAGTTTTAAGATGACTCAGTCATAGTTCAGATGGAAAAGGTTTCAAAGAATTCTAAGAGCCCTTTATGAACTTGTAAATAGATGCAGAGGAATAGTTAGAGTAGAATCACCCCTGAAAAGAAAAGAAGTGAAAGGAGCTAGGGATGTTTATCCATAGTTGGAAGTTGGGTAAGGAAGAGCAATTGAGCTGTGTAACTGAGTTAAGGAACTCAGGAAAATGTGGTTTATGTATTGAAGTAGGAAGCATAAGCTGGGAATCATTATTGTTTCTTCCATAGCATATACTGGCCAAGGCTTGGAGAATTCCACAGCTTAATCCCAGCAAAGAAAAATCCTTCTTAGGAAAAACACAATCTTGGTCTGGTTAAGCTCAAGCTAAGTGTTAATATGTTTTCCTTAGATCAGAAATTTAAAGCTGGGAGGGAATTTAGAAGTTACTTATTCTAACTGCTTCATTTTACAGAGAAGGAAACAGGTTGATTGTCTTTCAAACAACTTACTTCTCCTGGGTCACATTAGTTAACAGTTATCTGAGGCTTCATTTGGACTAAGATTTTCCATGTCTAGTTCTTTATTCTTTAGGGACCTGGCTTAAGTCATTCCATATCTCCAATTTAAAGAAGGAGGGTCCCTTAGCTGAAACAAATCTCAATCAGTCTAGAGTCTAGAACAAACTCCTATTGGAAGTTCTTATTTTGAGACTGTCCAACAAAAGTAGCCATCGCTACTAACAGCCATCTAGGGATGGATATCTTTATCTCTAAAAGTTCACAACGAACTATGAGTATGTGACATTGTGTCAATCAGACCATTGGAATCTTTTGTGCTCAGGATCAAGACATGCATTTTAGCAATGATAAGGATGGGTGCCTTGAAATAACTAGATTTCCTGTTTTAAAAATGATCTCAGGGGTGGCTAGGTGGTGCAGTGGATAAAACACTGGCCCTGGAGTCAGGAATACCTGGGTTCAAATCTGGCCTCATACACTTAATAGTTACCTAGCTGTGTGGCCTTGGGCAAGCCACTTAACCCCATTTGCCTTGCAAAAACCTAAAAAAAATGGTCTCTCTTGAAATTTTGGGCCTTAATAGGTGATCTAGTCAAGAACTACACCCCATTTCCTGAACATCTTCAAACTATGCTTTCTGCACACACCTCATCATCCTTATTTGTCCCTATATTGCATCCTTAAACTTTTACTCAAGAGTTGTTCCATCTTTGATAAATGATAGTTTACTTTATCTTACCTGGAATCAGTTCTCCATTTCACTTCCTGGCTATGTTCAGAAGTGGTCCCCTTTCCCTTTATGTGTTGCTTCTCCCATTAAAATAGTACAAATCTTCTCAAGGACATCTTCTCCTATTTGTTTACATGTGTTGTTTGTCCTTTCTTTTTGAAGAGGACTAGTGATGTCATCGGTCAAGACTTCACTTGTGTTTGATTTAGATTTAAGTAGGGCAGTATTACACTGTCATTGACCTCACTCCCTCTTCCTGAATCATTGCCATCCAGTGGGAGGGCAAAAGGCCAGATAACTGGCAATGACCTGGGATGCAATGGATGTCTACATATTCTGAAGAAGCTCTTAAGAGCTCTATAACACCTGCTTCAGCTGCCCTCATGACTGTGGGAACAAATTGTTCTCATCTGCCCTGGGAGAAGACTTCACATGTTTTAGATAGATATCTTTCTCTCTCACCTCTGGGTTTGAAATTGTTGGTTACCCTCAATCCAGTTTGGCCAGTCTGCCAAGATAGTTTACCAGGGTGTGGCAGCTGTATATGCTACAATTTTTTGGAACCACAGGTGACAGTTGAATGAATCAGATCAACACCAAAGATAGATGAGTACCTCACATCAGAGGTGCTAATCATGTTGAATGGCTACTTAGTGAAGTACCTAGCACTTAGTTTTTAACAAATGCATGCTCTCTTCCTTTTCTCTGTCTCTGTCTATCTTTCTGTTTATCTCTCCGTCTCTCTCTCTTACTCTGTGTCTTTCTCCCTCATTTATATATCTGTCTCTCTCTACAAACATGTATTTATCTATCTCATCTATCTATTACCAATCAATCAATCTATCTTGTTTGACTGTCTATGATATCTATCTGTCTGTCTTTCTGCATGTGATTATTCCTTAGTGATAATTTCCCAGGTAACAAATGAGAACTTGAACCCTGAACCTCTGATTCCCAATCCTAACTCCCATTCCATTAATGCTCATTATCTGTGTGATTTGAGGCCCTGGGAGACTTGTTCAAAGATACATTGATTTGAATCCTACTTATATAACCATAGGCAAGTTACTCCCTGGTTCTCAGGCCACACAAGTACTGAGCATCGATGGAAAAGGTATTGCATTTGAAACTGAAGAAAGTAGATTCAATTCCTCTTTGACACCAGTGTCCCATCTGTGAAAGGAGGATGTGGATGAAAGAATGTCTTCCATCTCTGTCAGAGCTTACTCTAAGATTCTATGAACTTCCAATCTCATCTATTTTCTTTTGACACTTTTTGGAGATTACTAGAAGACATTAAATAAAGAACAGTAAAGCTGATGATATACCTCTACTTGTTAAGAATTTTTCTTGAAATTGGTAATTGAGGGGATGCTATCAAATGGAGAATGGTTGAAGAAGTTGTGGTATAGGAACATTATGGAGTACTATTGTTCCATAAGAAACCATGAGTGGTCAGACTTCAGAGAAGAAGGGGAAGAATTATAGGAAGTGATGCTGAGCAAAGGGCACAGAACCAAGAGAACATTATTCACATTGACAAACACGTTGCAAGCTGATCAATTATGATGGGTGCAGCTCCTCTCAGCAGTTCAGAGATCTAGGACAACTCTAATAGACCTGTTAGGGATAATGCCATCCATATACATCCAAAGGGAGAAAAAAAGCCCTCAGAATCAAAATATATACCTTATTTTTTTTAAACTTCTCTTATATTTTTCCTTCCTATCCCTTTATTTTCTTTCTTTTGCTTTAGGCCTAATTCCTCATACAGAAAATGACTAATTCTTAAATATGTTAAACACAAAAGTACTTGTAGAAATTTTACTAGACTCTTTGTCACTGAGGCAAGAGGAATGGGAAGGATGGGGTGCAAGAAAAATGTGTAAATTATGAATATGCAAATGAATAAATGTTGACAAACTTCCAAAGCATGTCATTGAGCAAAGGAAATGAAAAAATCAAGGAAAAATGAAAGAATTTTTCTTGAATGACTGACATTACTGATGTAGTAAACAACATATTCCCAGAACATATGTCAAAATTAAACAAAAGACTGCCCCGCCCCAAGAAAACAAGCTAATAGTTAAAGAAAAGGAAATGAGGAAGCTCCCTCTGCAAATGCTTTTATCTAATTTTTTTAAAACCCAGTTTTGGAGGCAAAATATTCAACTTCCAAAGAATATTTGTTTTGTTTTGTTTTGTTTTGTTTTGCCAGTAAGGCCAGTATTCCTATGAGCAGAAAAAAAACAAGAACAGAAAGTTAATAAACATTGGTGAACATGTCTGGGAAAGATGTCAAGAAGGGAATTAAGAATGAGTTTTCACCATCATTTCCTGAGGTGAAAACTCATTTAATTGCCTTCATGACCTAGAAATGATGCCTGAAAAATAATCAAACCCAGATATTGGGAACCTTAGCCAGAATAGACTTCTAATTGCCTGGATTTCTACCCAACCTTACACAAAACTTTTCATCTTTTAAATAATGATTTTTCTACTTTGATGGAGGTTGGGCTTACGGATGTTGCCCCTGCAAACTATCTTCCTGTGTTATTTTAAAGATTTTCTTATGTGAAATATCCCAATAACTTGATCTGTGTCAAAAATGAAAACTTTATGTCAAAATGTAATAAATTTAAAACATATAGTCAGGAGGACCCCTGAATAATTCTGAATCATTACAATATTATGTTAATAGAATACATTTTAGAATAATAGAATTTTAGAATGACAGAATAGGATAATAACATGTTAGCTTCCTGAGGGCAGGGATAATTCATTTTTCTCTTTCAATCTCCAGGACCTAGCACAATGTAGCAGGAGCTTAATAAATATGACAGATTTTTTTTTTTCCTTTCACTTCATGTCCATGAATCAATGCCCAGACATTTATTTGGCATTTACTTTTTGGAAGGAAGCATTTATTAAGTGTATGCTGTGTGCAGTTGTTGTGTCGTTTTGATCTTCACAATAACCTTGGGAGGTAATTACTCTTATTATTCCCCATTTTACAGATCAGAAAATAGGATGAGAAAGTTAATTGATAAATAACCATATAGCTAGTAAGTGTCTAAAGTTGGATTTGAACTTAGATCTTCCTGACCCCAGGTCCAGCTCTCTACTGCACTAACAAAACCAAGTCTGTTAATTATTTAATAAAATGGAGAACCCTCTTCCCTCATAAGTATTCACTTATCTAACTCTTGACATTAAAATCCCACCCACAATTTTTAGGTATAAATTAACATCAAGGTGGTTGGTGATACTATTTATTAACTTATTGTTGCTGTTGTTCAGTCATTTCAGTCACACCTCACTCTTTATGATCCCATTTTGGGTGGTTTTCTTGACAAAGATACTGGAGTGTTTTGCCACTTCCTTCCTTAGCTCATTTTCTTGCAGTTGACCAACTGAGGCAAACAGGTATAAGTGACTGGCCCAGAATCATATAGCCAAGTTAAGGTGTCCATAACTTCAAAATACTTCAAGTCTTTGGGGGAGATAATATATGCTCATATAAGCATATGCAAAACTAATTATAAGGCAGTTTAGGAGGTACCCTTGCAACTGGGGCAATACTACCTAGAGAAGAAATGCAAGTGAACTGTGTTCAGGAGCAAACTAGAGACTTTAAGAGAGAAGATGAAACACATAATCAAGTCTGTTATTTGACATTGTAAGAGAAAGAAGAAAAGAAAGAACAGAGTGGGATGAAAGGAATGATGGAAATAGCAACACAGAAAAAAGAAAGATTAAAGAAGCAGAAAAGTAGACAGACAGTTGTTTTACTGAATTAAATTATCTTGCTATTTTGATTAAAAAAAACCTTAATCTCTTAGATGTAGTATACAAAGATCAATATATAGCCTATTTGAGATGTTCCCTTCTTTTTCCATCTGTTATTTTTTTTTAAATTCCTTTTAAAATCTGGTAATTTAAAAAATTCATTTTTTATCCTGATTTTCAAGGTAAGCAAGGTAGGAAATCCTTATTGATTGCTAAAGCTATAGGTATCTCTTTCATTAACTCTGACCAGTAAGCCATTTTGTTGATTATTTAATAAAATGAAGGACCCTCTTTCCCCAAAAGCATTTCCTCATCTGTCACTTGGCATCTCTGCCCCACCCTCAATTTTCTAGGCATAAATTGACATCATGGTTATTGACTGTATGAACTGTATTACTTGTTGCTATTGTTTAATTGTTTCTGTCATATCCAACTCTTTGTGACCCATTTGAGATTTTATTGGCAAAGATCCTGTAGTGGGTTGCCATTTTTAGTTCTACCTCATTTGACAAAGGAACAACTGAGGCAGCTAACATATTATAGTGACTTGTCTACACAGTTGGTTAAGTTTCTGCAGCCAGTTTTGAAATCATGAAGTCTTCCTGACTCCAAGTCATGCCAGCTAGTTGCCCTATTTATTAACTGTAACAAACAAAACCAAAAATATTATCATTAACAATGTATTGGCTAAGAGATAGAATTTAGCAAAAATCACATGTAATCATCACTATAACTTATGACTTTGCTCACTGTAGAACCTAATCACTAAACTTTGTCTAGTCCTACCTTCAGAATTTTGAAAATATTGATTAATTTATATTTTTGAAAATTCTCTTCATATTTTTTTTAACAATATAAGGATCCAAATCTTTTCTTTCAAGAAATAAGTTCCCTGAAAGAGGCCTAACCATACCAGATCTAAAATTACATCATAAAGCATCAATCATCAAAACTGTCTTTTATGACAGAAATATAGTGGTGGATCAGTGGAATAGACTAGGTGCTAAACAGACTGCAGGAAATGTTTATAGTAATCTGTTGTTTGATAAACCCAAAGAATCCAGTTTCTGAGATAAGAACTCACTCTTCAATTGGGAAAACTGGAAGATAGAATGGTAGAAACTAGGAATAGATGGAAATCTCATGCCCCATATCAAGATAAGGTCAAAATGGGTGCAGGATGTAGACATAAAAGATAATATTATAAGCCAATTAGGAAAACAATGAATGGAAATGGGAGGACTTTATGACCAAAGATGAGATGGAGAACATTATAAAAAGCAAACTGGATAATTTTGATTTCATTAAATTAAAAAGCATTTGCACAAACAAACCCACTGTCCCCCAAATTAAAAGGAGTACAGTCTATTTGTATCCAAAGAAAGAATTATGGAGTTTGAACAAAGACCAAAGACTACTACCTTTAATTTAAAAAAAAACCCCATTATCTTATTATGTAATTTTGTTATCTCTTATACTATATGTTTCCTCCTTTAGAATATGATTTCTCTCTCATCACATGCAGCTTAGATCAATGCTACCATGGAAACAATGTAAAGACCAGCAGACTGCCTTCTGTGGGGGTGGGGGAGGGAAGCAAAACTAGGGGGAAAACTGTAAAATTCAAAATAAATAAAATCTTCCTTGGAAAAAAAAAGGAATGCACAGTGTGGCTAGGTGGCGTAGTGGATAGAGCACCGGCCTTGGAGTCAGGAGTACCTGCATTCAAATCTGGCCTCAGACTCTTAATAATTACCTTGCTGTGTGGCCTTGGGCAAGCCACTACTTAACCCCATTGCCTTGAAAAATCTAAAAAAAAAAAAAAAGGAAAGCAGTAAATTGGGAAACAATTTTTATAACTAATGTTTCTGACAAAGGACTCATTTCTAAACTATAAAGAGAACTGAGTCATATAAAAAAAAAGAAAGTCATTCCCCAATTGATAAATGGTCAAAGGATATAGAAAATCAAAGAAATCAAAGCTATATTTAGTCATATGAAAAATTGCTCTAAATCATTAAGGATTAGAGAAATGCAAACTGGTACTACTTCACACCTCTCAGATTGGCCAATAGGACTAGAAAGGATAGCAAGCACTGTTGGAGGGGATATGAAAATCTGGGAAACTAATGCATTGTTGGTGGAGCTGTGAACTGATCCAATCTTTCTGGAGAGCAATTTGGAATTATGTCCAAAGGCCAATAAAAATGTGTGGGCCCTCTGATTCCTTCTGGGTCAGTTTCCTGAAGGAATCATGAAAAAGGGTAAAAGTCCTACATGTGCAAGAATATTCGTAGCAGCTCTTTTTGTAGTGACAAAAAAGTGAAAATCGAGGAGATGCTCATCAATTGGGGAATGGCTGACCAAGTTATGGTATGTGTATATTGTTTTATAAGCAATCATGCAGGACAGGATTTCAGAAAAATCTGGAAAGATCTGTATGAACTGATTCTGAGTGAAATGAGCAGAACCAGAAGAACACTGTAAACATTAACAACAACATGGGATGATGATCAACTATGACGAACTTATTTATTTCAGCAGTACAATAATCTATCCAGAGAAGGAACTGTAGAGTTTAAATGAAAACCAAATCTTAGTATCTTCAGTTTTTAAAAGTTGTCCAGTGTATTATGTAAGTATATTATCGCTAATTCATTCCTTCTTCCTTTTGGATCTGATTCTTCTCTCACAATACATCCAATTTAGCATGGTTGCAAATGTAAAACGTATATCAGATTACTTTCTGTTGAGGAAGGGAGAAGGAAAGGGTGGAAGGGAGAAAAACTATAAGAAGAACTACAAAACTCAAATCTTTGAAAAAAAATATTGGTAAAAACTACCAGTGTATGTAAAACAAATAAAATATTTATATAATAGACAGGAGTACAATGAATAGAGCACTGGTCCAGGAATCAGGAGGACCTGAGTTCAAATCTGACCTCAGACATTTAATACTTACTTAGCTGTGTGACCTTGGGCAAGTCACTTAACCCCACTGCCTTGTTAAAAAAAACCCAAAAATGTAGACATCATAAACTCAAAAAAAGAGGTTCCCTTAGCCCTTTTCCTTCATCTCTTCAGAATGCTAGCAAAACCAAGTATCCCTTCACAAACTTCTCATTGAAAAATTGATAAAATGAGTCATTCAAGAGTCTGTTATCTTACTTTATCATAAAAAATGCTGCATTTTAAGATACAGTAACTATATATAGATAGTGTGAATGGCTATTGAACGTGTCACATACGAAGACTAAGTTTCAACCAAATTCCAAATTGATCTGTAGTTTAAAATAAACAAACTTTGGTTTCAACAGACCATAACCCAAGGAAAATGATTTCTCTGAAGGAAGTGAAACAATACAAATAGATTGTGATTTATTGTGCGACCATTGAACTTTTGTAATTTACCCATTAGATTTCTTTTACAAAGACTGTGATGTTTAACTGTATGAAAAAACTAAAGAACTATATTATATTTAGTGTTTGTTGCTCTTCCATCTTGTCTTCTTTTACATAGTTGTACTAAACACACACACACACACACACACATTGTTCTTCATATTTTGCTTTATTTTCTTTTCATCATTTCACAAAGATCTTTTTTTAAAAATTTAGAATTTGACTCCATTGGATTCAGGATCTTCCAGTGAGCAAACTTCCTCTACCAACATGGATTGGTTCCTACTCTGAAATCTAATCTTAGAAAGTGGCCTGGAGAAACTGAGAGATTAAATGACCTACCAAAGGTCAACCAAACTCAATCTCAATCAAAAAAGTAGGATTTGAACACAGGCTTGCCTGACTCTGAAGTTAGCTCTCTTTCTACTAAGCCAAACTGTCCCCCAAATCTATTCAAATTCTTTATATTTGTAGTTCCTTATAGTTCAAAAATATTCTACCATTATTCTACCATTAATTTAGAAGTTGTTGGATACTTAACTTGTTATCAACTATAAGGCTACTGAATATATGAGCAAAGATGGATGCTGTTTTCCAGTCAGAGGTCTCCTTCAACTATAATCTTAATAAAAGAATTGCATGGTTAAAACAATATGGCCGGGGTGGCTAGTTGGCACGGATAGAGCATGGCCTGGAATCAGGAGTACCTGAGTTCAATTCTGGCCTCAGACACTTCATAATTACCTAGCTGTGTGGCCTTGGGCAAGCCACTTAAAAAACTTGCAAAAACCTAAAAAAGAAAAACTCCAGCAAAACACCCCAAAACAATATGGCCCTTTTCGTACCTGGTTTTGTGCAATAGATTTCCCAAACAACCAGACCACTTTGTAGCTCCTCCAAAAGTAAATTATGTATACCGTTATATGATCCCGCAAGCAACAAAATGAATTTTGCCAACTTTCCTTTGGGTAGAAAAATTAATTTAAATAGTAAACTCAAAATAAATAAAAACAGTAAATGACAAATAATAATAACAATAACAACAACAAATTATAAACAATTACAACAAATAAGGTTTTGCTTATTTTTAAATTTTATTTAAGACAATGGGGTTAAGTGGCTTGCCCAAGGCCACAAAGTTTTACTTTTTAAAAAAGTTTTATGGTTAAAATGTTGTCCATGGATATAGCCGGTGACGGAGCTCGCGTGCGACGCGGTCCTGAGCTCAGGGAAGGAGTCCATGCTGAGGGATGCCCAAAGAGTTCCAGGGCGAGAACACCAAGTCGGCCGCTGCCCGAGCAAGGAAGGCCGAGGCCAAAGCAGCAGCTGATGCCAAGCGGCAGCAGGAACTGGAGGATGCCTATTGGAAGGATGATGACAAACATGTCATGAGGAAGGATCAGAGGAAGGAGGAGAGGGAGAAGCGTCGTCTAGAGCAACTGGAACAGAAGAAAGAGTTGCAAAGGCTACTGGAAGAAGAAGACTCCAAGCTGAAGGGCAAGTCACCCAAGCCCCTGACCCCAGGCAAAGTGACCCGGGCCCAGATAGAGGAGACACTCCGCCAAGACCAGCAACAGAAAGAGAATGAGGAGATAGTGGAGAAGCCAAAAAGTCAGCTAGAAGTCCCCTTGGAGAAGAACATCAACCACCGGGTGTCTGATGAGGGGAGTGTGGAAGCCAGAAGATGCCATAGCTGCCATAGCTGTGCTCAGTGTTTAATGATGACTCTGACCGCCACCCCGAGTGCCGCATGAAGGCTGCTTTTACTGCCTTTGAGGAGCTACACCTGCCCAGACTGAAGAAGGAGAACCCCAACATGCGTCTATCCCAGCTGAAACAGCTGCTGAAGAAGGAGTGGATGAGGTCCCCTGACAACCCCACGAACCAGCGGACCCTGGCCTACAATGCCCAGAAATAGAACTTGGGGATGGAACAGGCAGGGAAGAGAGGGCCCCCATCTAGTCTGGACCACTGGGGCACAGGGCCTCCCATTCAGGGAAAAACAGCCTAAATAGAACCAGTGGCATTTTTTAAAACTCATTTCCCTCCCCTGTTCTTAGCACTACTGATTAAAAGAGGAGTCACCACCTGCCCAAGAAAAAAAATGTTGTCTATGAAACAAGCTGTTTCTCTTGCTCAAAAAGCACCCAAAAATGAATATTTATTTAAAGTACTGATTAGCTAATGGCTGGAAAATTGAAAGATTATTGCTCAAGAACATATTAACCCCATCTAATTGTTAAAATGACCCAAATTTATAAAAGGAACATGTCGAGTTGAGCAAGGAATTATTCACTTAAAAATTCTTCTAGACCAAACTCATAGGTGTTGAGTAATTTGTTGCTGATTCTTTAGCATGATCTCACACACAAAAAATAAATAAATTTTTTCAATGAATTAGAAAAAGACAAAGGTTATGTTGGGTCTATCACATTCATAGGTTAGTAACTGACTTGTTGAATGTCCTCTAAAAATAACGTTCATAACCACTGATGCAAATTTTTACTGGTTTGTGAAACTTTTACTTACCAAGGTCCTTACATCTTAAAATCTTTGGGTACTACACTTGTTCATTGCACTCACTTGCACTTGCAGCTATGGCTGTATCCCTGGAGAGGTGGCACTGCTCTCAGTTTCTCCAAAGCTCTTAACTATCCCTGTCCCCCCCAATCCACTTTCCCTCACCAGTGTGCTTCCAGTTAATAATTGACCATTAGATACAATTAGTTCATGGCAAAGACATTTACTGAGATGGCATAGCAAGGACTGGAATTTCCAAAAAAGAGCACATTTCCCCCTTATCAACAAAGTGTTCTATGGAAAAGTAGAGTACAATGGCAATGAGATATACATATAGGATAAACATGTGGCAAAATTGATCCCCAAACTGGAATATTGCAGGACTTGGATGTCCTTTTTTCTCTTCATAGACTTATGTTATATTCAAAATTGAACAGAAAATCAGACAGATTTACATTTGGGAAATTATGAAGTACTCTCAAAGGAAGACAGTATAATTACATTGATTTGAATTTGGAACTAGAGATCTCTATGGTCCTGGAAAATTTAATTCACATCTCTGGGTCTCAGTTTTTTTATCTGTAAAATGGGAACAATTATATTTATGCTACCTATAAATTATTGTTCTGAGCAAAATATTTCATAACCCATAAAGTTTGATATAATAGTGAGCTATATGTTAATGATCTCAAATAACTCACTGACACAAAAATTCATCTCTTTGTAGCAATTGCTCTCCCACTATGGCTAGTGGAATACTTAAGTGGTTTGGATAGAGTACCAGTCCTGGAATCAGGAGGTTCAAATCTGACCTTAAACACTTGATGCTTGTATGACCTTGAGCAAGTCGCTTAATCCTAATTGCCTCTCATTCAGTGTCACCACCTGTTGACCTGATGGTAACTAGTCACTGGACCCAAATGGCTCCAGAGGCGAAGGTGAGGATGGGAGCTTAGCACCCTCTCACTCAAATTCAGTTCATGTGTAAGTCATGACATCACCTCTCTGATGTCATGATCTTCTCTTCGAGAATGAGGAACAAACATCAACATCATCATCATCATGGCTACAAATATTACAGCACTACAAAATTGAAAGAATCAAAACTTTAAAGGAAATGGAAAAATGATCAGTAGGCATATCACCCCAATAAATCAATTTTTATCAGAACAAGAGTTGATTAATGCAAGAAGCATACAAAGATTAAAAAAATGATACTTCTATTCTCAAGGACTGTAATTCTACTGTTGGAATATAAATACAGAGGTAAGTCCCACCCTGAGAAGAGCAGTAACAGCTAAGAAAGAGAAGATCTCACCAGAAAGAGGGATATAATTGAAGTGTTGGTTCTTCTATGTGTCAAGTTGTGCCCTGGGTTCTTTTTCTAATTTTAGGCATCTGGATAAGGTCTAGAATCATGCTTCCTTTTTCTTGATGTTGAAAGATAGAAGACCAGGTTTTTTTCCCAAACTCTTGCCTCTCATGCAATCATGGAACACTGATCAATCTCCACTCTGAAGAGATGCCTTTGCAAATGGTTTTTGAGAAATAAGTTATATTCATATTCTATCAATCATCTATCTATCATATAAATATATATCTATAGAGAGATGCCTATACAAGTATGCATAAAATATATAATAATGATAATGTTATAATAATTAGCTCATTTTAAATCTAGGAGATTAAATAAAAGATGACAGCTCTATATGGTTCCTTTCTCTTTCCCTCTTAGGAAGTTCTTTTAATAATAATTATTCCAAGTCCTCATTTAAGAAAATTTACAAAATGTAAACAAAAGTTAGACTTTTTCCCTAACTTTACATTTGGACATATCTCTAGTTAGTCTGTGGCTTCTTTGTGGTAGAGTAAAATTCAGTTTACTGGAAACATTTGGGAAATGAACCAGCAGAATTTATTATTGCCTTTTTTGACAAACAACAGGCACTGGGCAGGGAAACTGGGAGCTATTCTTTTCTTGGGACTTCTCTCAGGTTCTTTTGCTCTCAGATAGCTGTAGAGTGATGATTTTTTTCTTTTCTATACATATCTAGGTCAGTTCTACCTTTGTACCAGAGAGATCTGCTAAAGCACCATGGTAGTTCTAATCTTGTTGTTTCCACACCTTCAGAAGCTCCAGATCTGAGTTAGCTCCTTTGTCCTTTGTTTTATACAAATTCATTGATCAAATCTCTGGCTCTGCATAATATATATATAAAGTGACTTGCCCAAGGCCACACAGCTAGGTAATTATTAAGTGTCTGAGATCAGATTTGAACCCAGGTACTCCTGACTCCAGCGCAGGTGCTTTTATCCACTGTGCCACCTAGCTGCTCCTCTGCATAATATATTTTGAGATAAGGCAAGATAGACCAACAAAGGGCTTTGATACTTCAAAGTATGTAATATAGATAATCTAATTTGATTGTCACAACAACCAGAAATGTATTACATCCACTTCCTTATTCCTTTATAACTCTGTCTAGACTGCCAGTTGATAAACATTTATTAAATTCCTAATATGCACTAAGTATTATGCTAAGTGATGGAAACAAAGAAAGATAAAAGACAGTGGATGGAAAGTAAGCAAATTCTTGTATTTCATTTGATATCTTGTGTGATTTTTGTCTTATTTTTCTTGATTTCACCATTGTGATAAAATTTTTTAAAAAATTGTTCCTATTTCACCAAAATATTAAGCAATTCCATATTTTACTTAAAAAGTATAACTCATCAGTGGGGGCTCAGAAATTGGTTTTAAAGAAAGACTGACCCTGGGGGATTGGGTCAACTTTCAGTGTGTCTTTGTATGAAAAAACATTAGAGATACAATATGACAATGCAGTTCAAAAGTTAGAAAATACAAAGACTCAAAATCACAGCAAAAATCAAAGGTACAAAAATTGTAATAGAAAAGTTGTCTAGTTAGTCTTGGTATATTAATGTTTTGGAGTAATTGGCAATGAACTACTTTTTATCCACGATTAGTAAAAGTAATGACCTTTCTTTTAACAATAGAAAAATAACAAATCAAATAAATTTTGGAGCAAAAGTCATTGGATGTAAAAGGATAATATTTATTGTTAAGGAGAAAAAGCATATAGAAGACAAACAGGATCACATTTATTGATGATTTATTCTCATTATACTAAAATTAATATTCATCAATAATTATGATATTTCCTAAAACAAAAGTTCAGTAGTCTGGAAGCAGATAATTAAAATGGACTTTTCTTTCTCTGTCTCTCTTTTTCTTTCTCCTCTTCTTTCTTGATTATTGGATTTTGCTTATTTAGTCATCAGTAATCTATAAACTTAGGACAATAAGATATCATTATTAGTAAAAGAAGAGCAGAATATGCAATCATGTCATTTTTTAAAGGGAGACAATAGTGACCCAAAATCTGGATTTGGGAGGACCTAGATATCTTCTTTCTATTCATAGAATTTGTAGATTTGGGAAACTGTGACATGCCTCCAAAGGAAGATAGTATGGTATACTGGATAAGTTTTCATGCAAAGTGACATGAGGAGGAAAAGAGCAGTATGCCCTCAAGGTACTTACATTCTAATAGGGGAAGTAAACATATAAAAGATAGGAAGATGTGAGGATGAGGAAATACCTATTTGAGCATGTGATAGGGAAGTCTAAAGAATCAGATGAGGAACTAAGAGAGTAAGATAGGGAAAAAACTGTCCAGGGCCTTATGGCCAAAGGTCACAGCAATGTTCCATGATAATTAAGCAACAGGGATGTTGAGGAAATTACAAAGTGAGAAATCAGTAGAGACATGGTGGCAGAGTATGGAGAATATTCCTTCTAGAGAGGAACATACTTACCAAATTTGCTCTCTAGGGAATATGGAAGAACCTTCCACATATGGAAAGAAAATCTGATTTAGAGTTAGAGGTGTGGGCTTGAATTCAAATTCTGCTAATTATTAGTTGTGGACCTCTGAACTTTCTCATCAGTAAAATGAGGAGGTCAGATTTTGGTGGTCCCATGGGTTTCTTCTAGCTCTATACATTTGAACATGATCATAGAGGAAAAAAAAATTCTAAGAACTTAACATCACATGAGATAGTATATATATACTATATACCCATATATATGTGCTAATATATAAAATGCTTTGAAAACCTTGAAGCAGGATATCAATGTTATTATTGTTGTTACTATTATTATTATAATTAACTTACCCTTTGGAAAGGGCAGATACTGTCATTTTAAAATGAAAACAATTGTATTCTTACCAGTTTTAAAAAATGATTGCTTTATGGACTATTACCATCAAATCAGAAAAAAATCCATTATATTATTATATAATTTTACTATCTCATACTTTATTTTTTCTTCCTTAAGTATATGATTACTCTCTCATCACATTCAACTTAGATCAATGTATACCATGGAAACAATGTAAAGACTAACAGACTGCCTTCTGTGGGAGTGTGGGAGTGGGGGGGAGGGAAGCAAGATTAGAGGGAAAAATTGTAAAACTCAAAATAAATAAAATCTTTCTAAAAAAATGATTACTTTGTGAAATCTATATATCTAAATAATGATTGATAGTGTTGGTTGTAAGTGTGCTTTCACTTATCTAAAAAGTTACTCACATCCTTTAGCCATAGGTAGATCAGGGTTTTTTTAAAGCATCATAGATTTGGATTCCATGAACTAGATATACAAGATAAATCCACTGAGGGTCCTCTAGGCAATGCAGTATGGTACTTGAAATCAAAATTGAGTCTCAATCCTGGTTCAGCTACTTTAGGGTATGACTCAAGGAAAATTGATGATTTTCTTTTTTTTAAATATAATTTTTTTAAAAAAATTTTTAAATGTTTTTTATTTTTAAGTTTAAGATCCAAATTCTGTCCCTCTCTTCTACATCTTCCCACTCCCTGAGATAGTAAACAATCAGATATAGGTTAAATATATATATATATATATATAATCAGGTAAAACATATCCATATTAATCATTTTGGACAAGAAGACTGTAATAAAAGAAAAGAAAGTAAATGAAAAACAGCATGCTTCAGTCTATATTCCAACAATTCCACTTGTTTCTCTGAAGGCAGATAGCATGCTTCAGAATGTTGATGATTCTTTACCTACAAAATAGGGGTGGTGGGAGATAGTCTGGAAACTGAAAACTAGAGAGAAGTGAATTGTCCAAAGACACATACTTAGTTAACAAAATGAGATTTCTAACAAAGCCCTCTGATTCTAAGGTCTAGTCCTATCTTTGGTATTCTCATCCTAAGAGAGGGACTCTACCACCCTGCATAATAAACTTAAGACACTGGCTGAAATGCAAAAATTGCTTTAATATGCCCTTAAGAGTGTCCCCCCCCCATCCCCAGGAGAGTCTCCATGGGTTCTAGAGTTGAAACTTTATTCATCTATTTGGGGAATTGACCGAGAGTGGAGTTGTATCACCTATGGTTGTTCAATTTAACAAGTTCTCCAGACAGCTAGTCAGTGCAGTGGATAGCATGGCCCTGGAGTACCTGGGTTCAAATCGGCCTCAGACACTTAATAATTACCTAGTTGTGTGGCCTTGGGCAAGCCACTTAACCCCATTGCCTTGTGAAAACCTAAAACAAAAACAAAAACAAAAACAAGTTCTCATCTTCATCAAGAGAATGTTGACTGGTTACCAATTAATAAGACAAAAAAAGAAAATTCCCCTGCCTTAACATAACTACTGGAATATCAGATAACATTGCACAAGAAGAACCTTTGGCATGAATATAAGGCGTTACCTTCCCATCAGTTAAGCTTATTCAAGATCTTCATTTAGATATCATTTCTTTTTCTTATTCACTCCTGGGAGAAAATGGAATTTGCAATGTCCTTACAAGCTCAATAATGGTGCTGAGTAATTGCCAAAATAGTTTTCCCCTTCCATTTACAGAAATTATGATGCTCTTCTTTAACTAGAACTGAAGGAATAATAAAGCTATCACTGCATATTTTGCTCCAAGCAATGTGAAAGGAACTTGCCCTGGAATCAGGAGTATCTGGGTTCAAATCCAGACAATTAATAATTCCTTAGCTGTGTGGCTTTGGGCAAGCCACTTAACCCCATTTGCCTTGCAAAATAAAAACCTAAAAAAAAAACCAATCAACCTAAATAGCATAGCCATAAACCTAGAATCAAGCTTCCATTCTCAGAGATTCATTGGAACCTAGCTATGATATCAGGAATTGTTGGGAGGATGCAAGTGGAAAGGGCCAGAGTTTGCTTCTTGCTAAATGTGGCAAGGAAACATGCATTTATTCAGTGCCTACTGTTTGCTAAACACTATGTTAAGTTCTTTCCAAATCTTATTTCATTTAATCCTCACATCAGCCCAGGGAGATAGGTACAATATTATCACTATTTTACAGCTGAGGAAATTTAGGCAGAGACTGTGACCTCTCTAAGATCACACAGCTCCTAAATGTCCCAGGCCAACTTTGAACTCCATGCTCTTTTTCTCTAATTATTGAACCTCAGGTTCCTTATCTTCAAAATGAGGGGTGTGGAGTAGATGATCTGTTTAGTTCAATCTAGTATGGCATTCTATCAGTCTGAAACAAAGACATGAAGAGAGTGAGGTTCTTTGGAGATCAAAGGCGTGGGATTAACCAGACATAACAGTCTTTTCAGTTCCAGTTCTGGAACTGAATTGGCTATGCCTACGTGTTCGGCAGATTGCCAATCCTAGAAACTGTTTACTTGTTCCTTCTTTGTAGACTCAGTCTAATGCTTTAGAAAATGGAGGTGAACTCATTTGCTGTCCAAATGGCACAAGTTCTTCTTTGTGGGCTGATCAAAGATGGGGGAAAGATGTTCACCATCTCTGCTGCAAAACACCAGGGAGATGAAAGAGAATATGATGATTTGGAGGTTTTTGTCCAGCATCTGGTATGCTGAGGGTTAGAGGAGAACTTGACTCAACCCATCATAGGTGGGTAACAGATTCCCTGTCTCCTTGGTGGTCATTGGGTATGAGGATGGGCAGTAGAGGACAACTTCCTTGAGAAGGCATTCAAAGCAGTCAGAGATTCCGAGTGGGAAACATTCTTTTCCCTTCTCCATCTTGATCACTTGGTAAACTAGCTCAACTCTACACTGTCCTCTTGAGTTCCTGGCTTTTCACCATATTACTGATCTGGTCCTTACAAACCTTGGATTGCTCCCACCATCTGCTGTCATCTTTTGTTCATACCCACTGCCTAAGGAAGTGATACTGATTTCAATCCACTATAAATTTGTGCTACATAACCTGAGCAAGTCAATCCTTTTCCCCCTTCCCTAAATAAGTCACTAGTCCAAGCACCACAGCCCCTTTCCCTAAACTATTAATTTCTCCTCAAATTTCCCATACCTTCCCTCTCCCTACCCTCTCAACTGAAAATCTTGCCCGATATTTTACTGAAACAAAAGCCCATGTGCTGCTTTCCCCCCTTTTTCTTTATCTCATATTACTCTGATGCTTTCTACCATTATCTTTCCTTTGACTTTTACCTCATATAATGAAGTACAAAGACAACCTTTTCCATAAATACAGGTGAGGGATCCAATTCTGTACCGTCTTCTCCAACAGACTGTCTTCCCATCATCCCCACTACCCCACTTATCTTCAATTTCTTTCTGTCTACCACATGCTTCTTTACTGCCCACATATACCTATGTCTCTGATGATCAAAAGCCCTTCTCTTGATCCATTCATTCCTGTTACAATTAGCCATATTTCTCCTCTTTTCCGTGACTTCTAGAAAGGCACCTTTACTATTTCTTAACTTCCTTTCCTACTTTTTTTTTTAACTCTCTGCAGTATGACTTCTGATTTCTTCATGCCACCAAAGTTGCTCTCTCTATAAATTTGCTAAAAATCTCTTAGTCACCAAATTCAGTGGTTTTTCCCCAATATTCTTTCTTGATCTCCCTGTAGACCTTGACACTGTTGATCACTGTCTTTCTTGATATCCTTTTCTTAGGTTAGGTTTTCCTAACCCTGCTTTCTCTTGGTCCTCCTCCTACATATCTGACCTCAGTTTCTTGTTTTAAATCTTCATACAGATCAAATCTGTTAACCCCAGGTCTCCTTGGGGCTCTGTCCTCTTCTTCTCTATACTACTTTACTTGGAGATATCATCAGTTCCCATGAGTCCAATTATCATCTGCATGCTAATGTTCTTATACCTGCTTTCAGAATTCCCAGACTGGATATCCTGGAAACATTTTACATTCAAGATTTCCAAAGCTATCATTTCTCCTATACCCTACTCTCTTGATAATTATTACTAAATTTATTTTCCTCAAGGGTACCAACATCCTTCCATATAACAATTTATAAGACTTATGAGAACAGATTGGCAAGATTCTGACAATTCATTAGTTTTAAATGATGACCAAGAGTGAGGAGTCAAGGATGACACCAAGGTTGTGAAATTGACTGGAAAGAGGATGGCACCATCAACAGAAATAAGGAAGTTCAAAAAGTGAAGGGTTTTTTTGGGAGGGGGGCATGTTGAGTTTCCTAGTGGTATATCCTATTTGAAATGTCCAAATGATGTAGGACTGAATGTCAAGGAAGAGACTAGAACACATATAGAACTGAGAGTCATCATTATAGAGAGGTTATAGTTCAATCTAAGGGAACTAATAGGGTTAGCAAAAGAAAGAAAGGAAAGAAGACAGAAGAAAGTCCAGAATGGAGCCTTGGGTGTATATGTACAGCTATGTGACATAATATGGAACATTATCCCTCAAAACTATTGGGAAGGAGCTGTCAAAGAAGTAGAAGGAATTTCAAGAGAGAAAATGTCACAACCCCCCCTCCTCCCCAAAGTAAAAAAAAAAAACCCAAACTATTGAATGCCTGGTATACCAGTAAGAGTTTAATAAGTTCATTTTTTAATTCATTAATTTACTGACTAGAGGTCAAATGGAACAGCAAGGTCAAGAAAGATAAGGACTGCGAAAGGTCAAACATTTTATTAATTAAGTCATTTAGAGATCTCTATTCTTATTGAAATTGTGGCTGAGACATGGACCTTAAATCTCACAGAGATATAAACTAAGAGGTGAATTAGAGATTAATTTGAGATCCTCATTTTACAAAGGAAGAAGCAAAGAGTTAGTTTGAGAGAAGATACCCTTTCATATAGCTTGTTGAAATATAAGGGGAGAGAGAATTGATGGGGTAAATTGGAGTGGAAAGGCAAAATGGGAAAGGAAACCAGGGCAAAAGTCTTTCTGTAGCAATGGCCACCACTGGTTTCCTGACTTAGAACAAGTAACTAAATAGACAAAGGGGCCCCTTGGTCATCCCAGGTACACATGGAACCCAATCCATCCATCCCTATCTCTTCCCATTATAGACAAATCTAAAGCACTTGAGAAGGTAAAGCTTTGAGGAAAAAGGAAAGTCTCTATGATCAGTGGGTCCAACATTGAAATGTTGACTCTTTACAATGTTATGTATTAAGGCTTCAAAGACAAAAATGGTCAGTCCCAGGATATGTTCCTAGGATGCATGACCCTTCAGCATGAGCTCCCTCCTTTACCTTGCCATATTCAAAGTTCCCCCAAAGCCTGTAATCCCTGGTGACGTGTTAGGGATGGGAGGAGGCAAAGTTAAGAAATGGTAAAAAAAATTCACACTAAGGGAAGCAGGTCTTGATACCCAAGACAACTCACTCGTCAGTAAATGTAGGGACCTGGAATGATTGAAGGGCTTCTCCCTTTCCTCTCACAGAGTAGTTCAGCACACTTACAAATAAACTCTTCTGTCCAAACCCAGGATACTGAACTTTGGAAAAACTGGAGAAGACTAGGAGAAAAATCAATGGTGGGATAAGGCAGGAGAGTCTCCAGGAAAGTGTGAATCTTGAGAAGCAGAGACCATATTTCTTTTTCTAAGGCAAATGCCTTAGAAATGCCTTTATGTGAAGGAGGAACTTCTTTCTCTTTCATAGGTTGATGGGGGAAGGTGGGGAATTTAGGTCCTCTTCTCAACCCCTTCTACTACTGTTCCCTGAGCTTGAGTGAAATGTCTGCTAGGAAGGGAGCAGGTATTAGATAATGGTTATTCCTTTCCATCCATAGATGAGAAAAGAGGTGGAGTCTTATTTGTCTTGGTCCTAGCAATACAAGACCAAGCTCTTTCCAGGTGTTTCTAGTCCCTATTCTTAATACCCTGTCTACAATTTGACCCTTTCCAGTCAGCACACAGTATAAATCTTCCACTCTCAGGCAAAAGCCTTGGTCTCCTAACCTAGTTATGACTCTGATGGTCAGTGAAATTTCAGACTTCTCCAACCCCAAATATATCACCAATTCCTAAATATTGATTGGAGAAAAGACAAAATGAAATTTGTGATATATTTCAATGGCTTAAATTCATGGTGTAAGATAAATCAAAGGTGTCAGTCACTTCAGCCCCCATTTACTGGCTAAAAAGAGATTAAAATCTAGTTGGAATATATTGAACAAAATAAAAATTTTAAAACTAGTAGTAGATTATGAATCTGAAGATATTCTTAGATAGATGGCTTGGTGCGTCATTTCCATTTAAATTTTACAGTACTGGTTATAAATGTTTGATAAAAGTCATTCCCTGATATAGCAAGTTTGATGGAGGGGAAAGAGATAGAAGGAACAAAGAAATTCTGAGAATTTGAATGAAAGAGAATAAAGTCAAGCTTCCCAACCTCACAATTTAAATTTTGGTTTCATGAAGTCCATATCAGAGTCAAAGACTCTCATATGGTGAAGCTTAATCCTAGTTCAACTCTAAGCTCATTGATCCTATCATTAAACATTCTTTGGCCAGGATGCAAAGGACTTCTCAAATACTTTGCTAGTTATTTCCAGCATCAGTTCTGAGGCCAACATTCTACTGGATGATAAATTTGGAACTGTAAGGGATTTTGAAGGTGATCTAGATGAAGAAATTGAAATCCAAGAAGTCAGTCCAAGGTCATTGGCTCACAAAGTCACACAAGTTGTACAGGACTAAGTCAGAACTGACTTCTAACTGTGTCATTCTCAGAAAATCACATTCATTCTCATTCCATGAAATCTATCCATCCAACAATGCAAAAGTGTAAGGAACAATTTTGCTTATAGCACAGTCTCATAAATTAGGGAATTTAAACAAAAAATTGAGGATGTTTCTTATTGCAGACAGAAAATAATTCACCTCTATGGCATCCTGACAATAGTTTGCTCATAGGTAGTTCTTGACTGTTTAAAAAATGGTTTCCTCAGGATAATTCTTTGACTGGGCATTCCCAGGGATCCAGTTCAGATTTTTAGTCTAAGCACTAATGATTGGAAATCAGTAAATGTACAAATTGGGTCTTGACTTACTGTTTCATTGATTGTTTGCACTTAATGAAAATGATGGAGAAAATATTATTAAAACAGATTAAAATTAAAAGGTATGTCCAGTGTTTTTTTTTTTTACCTTCCTGGACAAAGAGTGGTTAAACACTTACCAGTCCTCTCCTGGTGGTAGCAGTTATTATATTCCTACTTTATAACTATGGAAACTGAGTCATACTGCTAAAGTCATACTGCACACTCAACCCCAAGTCTTCCAAGTGTAGCATTCTTTAGTTATACTGTACTAATGCAGGTTTTTTCTTTGCCAATATGACAGATTTTTTTAAAGCTGTTCTTAGAAAATCCATATTAAAAGACCACAGGTCTTGGAACACTCCATATTGAAGAGCGTAAGAACTGGGCATGGAGTCAAAAATGCCATATTCAGCAAAGTTAGGCATAATTCTGAACAAAAAAAAATGGACATTTAATGAACTGCCAGACTTCCAGGACTTTGTTGCAAAAAGACCTGAACTTAATAGAAAATTTGACATACAAGATCCAAGAGAAATATAAAGTTAACATCAGGCTAATTACAAGAGACTCATTGGGGTAAATTGTTTACTATTTATAGGTGAAAATGTAAACAATATATCCAAGATTGTTATTAATAATTGGGTAATTAGAAAAATTGGAATAGAGCCGAATAGGATGGGATTCTAAAAATAGTGCAAAAAGATAAAAAAGAATAGTTTTCACTTACACAAATGAGGTGTAAGAAGAATTGATAGAAAAGAATAGACGAGGGAGGAGAGTTGGTAGTTCTGGAAGATTACTTTCATGGGGAATCAGGTAAAAAGGAAAAATATATAATATATTTGAAGAAAGAAAAGGGTAAAAAAAATCAATGCACTAAAACTATAGTTAATCGACTGTCTTTTCTGTTTCTTTGCATTCCCCAGTACCTAGGACAATACATGTCTCATGGTAGATACTGACTGATTCCAGATGGTCAGCAAACAATGAAAGAGTAAAAATGATCCTAATTCTAAAAAAAATTGAGGAGATAGTCGTATTTAGTAATTTAAGAAAACAGTTTTCAGTTTGATCACATGAGTCCAACTAATGAAAGATATCAAAATAATTGTATTAAAAAAACTCTTATAAAGTGCTGTAATCATGATGGACAATTTAATTTTTTTTTAGGGTTTTGCAAGGAAAATGGGGTTAAGTGACTTGCCCAAAGCCACACAGCTAGGTAATTATTAAGTGTCTGAGGTCACATTTGAACTCAGGTACTCCTGACTTCAGAGCCAGTACTCTATCCACTGTGCCACCTAGCCACCCCTGACAATTTAATTCTTTCACAATATTTGACAGTCTCAGGATCTCACACAATAAATAGCAAGTTTGTGTTGGGTCCCATTCTAATCACTCATGAGAATATTGGAATATTTGGAAGAGTTAATAGTGAATATTAAATTTTAAAGTGTATCATATTACATCCACCCCCCACACACGCACACCATAGTCATTTAACATTTAGCAATTGTGAATTTTAAAACTGTAGAAACCTTGGGGGCAGCTAGGTGTCATGGTGACTAGAGCACCAACCCTGGAGTCAGGAGGACCTGAGTTCAGTTCTGGTCTTGGACACTTGATAATTACCTAGCTGTGTGACTTTGGGCAAGTCACTCTTTAACCCCATGGCCTTAAATAAAATTAATTAATTTTAAAAAGTGTAAAAACCTTAACATATAGGGTTAAAACCAAAGTGACAGAAAATGTTAGTTTTTTCTGTTTTGTTTCATTCTCTAAGATCTTACCTCTAACCTATACGTATAGGATATTGACTGCCCCAAACTAGAAGAGAGAGGAAATATTTATGTAAAAACAAAGACTAAGGAAAATTATTAACTTCCTTTGTGGTCTGACAATGAAGGTTGCACAATATCAAATTGTCCAAATTGCTCCTGAAAGACTATCATTTTTATATAATACTATCTGAGGAAATGTTGTCTTCCAGCAGTCTACCTGAGTTTGTAATTAACATAGGAAGAGATCCCCAGGAGAACTAACTTCTCATGTAGAGATAATATGACTGATATGAAGACTAAGTATTTTCTAAAGAAATCAGTCTTCTTTACCAGGAATATAGTTTTGAAAAACTTATTAAATTTTGACATAGCCTACTGCTTTATTTTTTTTTTAACAAGGTAGTAGGGTTAAGTGATTTGCTCAAGGTCACACAGCTAGTCAAATATTAAGTGTCTGAGGTCAAATTTGAACTCAGGTCCTCCTGACTTCAGGGTCGGTGCTCTATCCACTGCGCTACCTAGCTGCCCCTCTACCCCTGTATGTTGATATAAACATTACTTGAACTCGGTAGGAGTGTAGCAGAAGGTTTAGGAATGAAATCATTACCAAACTGTGGGCCTGGTGACTGGAAGCTAATATCAGTGAGGAAGGTGATAACAGCAAGGAAAATATAAATGTTCTTTGAGGTTTGTGAAGTACTTCACACCCATTATCTTATTTGAACCTCATATCCATTGCTCCCCAAAAGCAAAGGAAATTAGGGAAGGCAGAGATATTTAGGGATTATTTCCAAGGACAGGCAACATAACCAGAATTGGCTTGAGAAAAGGATTAAATCCCTCTAGAAATACATTGGAAGAGTATATATCAATATCTGGTCAGGAAATACAATAGAAAACTTGAAAACCTTATCTCCTGATAAAAAACAATGGCAGATAAACTTGTGAAATGGAACTGGAAAATTAAAGTGTAACAAATTCTTGATACCCTTATTCAGCAACTGTTAGTGAAAGCTATGAGTTAAAGTTAAAATGATACAAACAACATAAATGATCTGATATTTATTTAAAAACTACAGTGTTTGGGGAGGAAAAGAATTAGAGGAGATGGAGAAATTCTGAAGAAGGAAGTTAACAAAAAACTTAAAGACAATAAAAGTACAAATTGGATCAAACACAAAAGAAGAAGTTTCTGGACTATTATATAATGAATTGCAGAAGTTACATGAGAGAAATTGACCAATTCTAACCTTTTACGCAAAACTTGAAAGAAGACAAGATCCAACTCAAACACTGTGCATAAATTACTAACACATTAAATTCCTTTTTTAAAAAATTCCTCTCCGAATCGACTTTGACTTTTTCTCTCTCAACCATTAGCATGAGATATTTAATTAGAAAAAGATGAGAATACCAGTAACATATTTTTATGTGTGCCATTTGCTTGCTTATGGACTTTACCAAAGCATTTGAAGCTTTTTATAATAATAATAATAATAATAATAATAATAATAATAATAATAATAGTAATAATAATAATATCAATTACTTACAATCAGGGGTGGGCTGGCAAATGTTTAACAATGATTTTTTTCTGTTTGTTGCTTTTGTAAGGCAATGGGGTTAAGTGACTTGCCCAAGGTCACACAGCTAGGTAATTATTACGTGTCAAGAGGCTGGATTTGAAATCCTCTTGACTCCAGGGCCAGTGCTATATCCACTACGCCACTATGCCACCCCCCCACCCCCCAGAGATTATACTTTTGAATTTAATCTGCATTGTTAACATTTTCTCCATCACTTTTGTAAGTCTAGAAATCAACAAATACTAAATCTAACTGTGATTTGAAGCAGATTTTTGTAATATAACTGCTTAAACTGAAAAATTTAACAATTACATCTAACAAACCAGATCAA
Organism: Macrotis lagotis; assembly: GCF_037893015.1. Lineage (NCBI taxonomy): Eukaryota > Metazoa > Chordata > Mammalia > Peramelemorphia > Peramelidae > Macrotis > Macrotis lagotis. Next base: position 35,398,490 of record NC_133660.1, read on the forward strand.
GACAATATTTAAGGATACCTCTGGTGATTAGAAAATAAGATATTGGTTTAATGATTTAAAAAAATGTGATGAAAAATTCAAGGAGTATATAAAATAACTTATCAATTCCATGATCGTTGAGCAGTTATTTCAAAGTTCCCTAAGTTTTAGGCTACCTTTACTAGCATGAAATCTTTAACTTAGTTCTGCTTATTTATCTACTGAAAAATATATGAGGTATCTGAATAAGAAGGAAAGCTAAAATATTTACTATACAGTCTAGAAAACTGTCTTTTAAAATGTGTAAGTAGAACAGTAGTTACAAGAATAATGGATATAAAGTATGTCATTTTCTAAGGAGCCAGTTCAAGCCTATTATATGATTTTTATTAGCTTTAAATTATCATCACTCTTGAACAGAATTAAGGATTACTTTCTAGTCAAAGAGGAATTAAAATCAAGGAATTATTTAATCAATTGATGAACATGGATCCCAATAACATAAATGACTCCATTGAAAATTGTATTAAACAACTGTCAACTAAGGGAAAGTTTCTCCACCAATATTAAAATAACTTAGAGTGAACTCATGAAGACCAGAGAGTAAAGACCTTGAGTTCAAATGTGGTGTTAAAATGGAATCTAGAGATGAAGGTAATATTTAAAAATTCTTTGGTCTTCTTTAGGCAAAAAATCAAGGTCTTCTAGTGTTATTGCTAACAATAAAGAAAGAAAAATCCTGGAAAAACTTACATGAGTTGATGCAAAGTGAGATATATCATGTACAAAGTATCAGCAATATTATAAGTTGATCAACTCTGTATGGCTTAATTTTTTTTTGGCACTATAGTGACCCCTAAAGCTGTGAAGGTCTTATAATAAAGAATGCTCTTGGGGGGGGGGGTGCAGAACCAAGATGGCAGTGTGAAGGCATCAATTTCTGGCAACTCCTTCCCCCTAAACTCCAAAAAAACCAAATAAATGATGACTTTAGACAAAATTTAGAGGGGCAGAACTCACAGAAAGACTGAGTGACACATTTTCCTAGTCCAAGATAACTTAGAAGTTCCGTGGGGGTTGGAAAAAAAAGCCGCAGCTGGGGCACAGCCCAGCCAAGAGATCACCTGCAACAGCTTGAAGGGATGGTGAGAGAACTCTGCTACACCAGAATGAGTGTGGAGTGAGGAGCACCCCTGCAGAAGCTGCAATGAGAATCTGGAGAAAGCAGTCTGCACTTCCAGAGACTGTAAGGGAAGTCTGCAGAGATTTCTCTGCTCTCCCTGGGGTAGGACTCTGCTGTTTGCCTACACTCAGACCCAGGTTGCCAGTTTGAGCTTTCATACTAAGCAGCCAAGCTGGATCCCTCCTTATAGCCCCAGGGCAGAGGGAAGTACAGGGGCCATCTACATATCAAAACACAGGCTAGAGAGCATAAGACCTTGAAGGAATAAATGTTCCAAAAAAAAAAAAACCTACCCCAAAGTCTTGGAAGTGCTGTAAATTAATCTTGGGCTGAGCAAATGAATAAACAACAGAAAAAGAAGAATCTTATTATAGAGAATTACTGTTCTCCCATGGAAGATCAAAACACATACTCAGATGATGATGAGATTGAAGCTTCCATATCCAAAACCTGCAAGAGAAATAGAAAATGGGCTCAGCCTATGGATCAGTTCAAAAAAGAATTTGAAAAGCAGTTAAGGGAGGTGGCAGAAAAATTGGGAGGAGAAATGAGAGTGATGCACAAAAGTCAAGAAAACCAAATCAAAAGCTTGGTGAAAGATATACCAAAACACACTGAAGAGAATAATATGTTAAAAACCATTCTAAGCCTAGTGGAAAAAGCAAAACAAAAGGCAAATGAGGAGAAGAATGCCTTAAAAAAGCAGAATTGGTCAACTGGAAAAGGAGATAAAAAAGTTCTCTGAAGAAAATAACGCTTTCAAATGCAGAATGGAATTAAAGGAAGCTGATGACTTTGCAAGAAATTGGGAAGAAATAAGACTCTTCCAAAAAAGCCAAAATTTAGAAGAAAATGTGAATTATCTCATTGGAAAAGCAACTGACCCTGAAAATAGATCCAGAAGAAATAATTTAAAAATTATCGGGCTATCTGAAAGCCACGACCAGGAGAAGAGCCTAGACTTCATTTTTCAAGAAATAATACAGCAAAATTGCCCTGAGATCCTAGAAGCAGAGGGTAAAATAGAAATTGAGAGAATTCACTGGTCACCTCCTGAAAGAGGTCCCAAAAGAAAAACTTCTAGGAATGTTATAGCCAAATTCCAAAACTCCTAAATGAAAGAGAAAATTCTAAAAGCTTCCAGAAGCAAACAATGCAACTACCAAGACTCCATAGTCAGGATTACAGAGGATCTGGCAACATTTACATTAAGGGCTTATAGGGATTGGAATATGTTATTCTGGAAGACAAAAGATCTTGGTTTACAACTGAGAATCAACTACCCAGCAAAACAGAATATCCCCTTTCAGGGGAAAAGATGGACTTTCAATGAAACAGGGGACTTTCAAACTTTCCTGTTGAAACAACCAGAGCTGAACAGAAAGTTTGATCTCTAAGTACAGGACTCTGGTGAGCCATAGAGGGGGTAAAAGAGAAGGACTAACTACAAGGATATTGAACTGTTTGTATTCCTGCATGGGAAGAAGATTTTGATAACTCATATGAACTTTCTCATTTATAAGAGCTGTTAAGAAGGAGCATATATATATATATATAGACAGGACATAGGAAGGAGTGGAATATAATGGTGTAATATAGTAAAAAGATGGAGTCAATGGGTGATAAAGGACAGTACTGGGAGGAAGGAAAAGGAGATGAAGAAAAAAGCTAAAAAATTTCACATAAGAATCAAGAAAAAGCTTTTTCAGTGGAGTGGAAAGGGGGAAGGCAAGGGGGAATGAGTGAGCCTTCATTGTCATCATAAATGGCTCAGAGAGGAAATAACATACATACTTAATAGGGTGAGGAAATCTATCTTACCCTAGAGAAAAATAAGAAGAAAGGGATGGGATAAGGGGGAATAGGGGTGGGGGGGGAGGGGGGGAAGAGTTGATAGAAGAGAGGGAAGCTAGAGGTAGAGAGTACTCAGATTCAACACACTTTTGGACAGGGTCAGGATAAAAGGAGAGAAAGAGAATAGAATAAATGAGAGTGGGGAGAAATAGAGTGGAGGTACAGCTAGTATTAGCAACTGTGGGAAAAATATTGAAGCAACTTCTCTGGTGGACTTATGATAAAGAAGACAACTCACCCCAGAGACAGAGCCATTGGAATCTGAACACAGACTGAAGTACAATTTTCTCTCTCTCTCTCTCTCTCTCTCTCTCTCTCTCTCTCTCTCTCTCTCTCTCTCTTCTTGAGTTTTCTTATCTTTTTCAGAAGAGGGGGCTTATGTTTATTCTTATGTTTACTCTTATAATACATTCAATTTACATCAGTGTATGGCATGGAAACAAGGTAGAGACTATCAGACAGCCTTCTGTGGGGGGGGATTGTAGAATTCAGAGCCTTGCAAAAAATGATGGGTACACATTACTAATGTATATAATTGGAAAACAAATAAAATGTTAAAATGTTAAAAAAAAAAAAAAAGAATGCTCTCTTGGCCCAGAGAAAGAGTTGATGGTATCTAAATACAGATTGAAGCACTTTTTTTAAACTTTATTTTTCTTAAGATTTCTTTTTTTGGGGGGGGGGTTGTATATATTTTCTTTCACAACATGACTGTTATGGAAATGTTTTGCATGACTACACATTTATAGACTTTATCTATTTGCTTGCTTTCTAAATGGGAGGGCAAGCAGGGAAAAAGGAGAGAATTTGGAGTGCTAATTTTTTAAATGAATGCTAAAAAAATTTTCTACTTATAACAAGGCTAAAAATAAAATGCTAAATTAAAAAATTACAAATAAAGTAACTTTTAGGTGGAAAAAACAATAAGGGAGAAAATTAATTAAGGGATTGATTAGCATCCTGAAGTCAAAGCTTAATGGGAAAAGCATTCAGAAAATTTAACATAACAGTCATAATAACAGTCCTAACATCTACTATTGGTTCAGCAAAATTGGTGATAACAACTCTATAGGCATCCAACCAAGCAAAATACTCCCACACATAGTTTTCACAAAAAAATAGAAAACAAAAATACAGAAATACTTTTAGAACAAGAATTTCAAAAAAAAAATAATAAAAACTGTCAACAGGTAAATATCATCCAATTTTTAAAACTTAAACTAAGATGGTTTGTCAGGGGATTGAATTTATCAAAGGGCTTAGATCCAAGAATGATGTAAAAAGACCCATGGGAGAGGATGGAGGAGTGGCTGTACCCAAATAACAATATTTTAATAAGGAAGTGAAAAGAAATGGTTGAGTGATATGGCTTTCATTATAAAAACAGGTGCTCATAATTATGACTCAAGATCTGGTCATGGCTACCAGACATTAACTTTAAGGAACCTAACTTTATTCATGAATATAGATCACAGGTTCATTAGAGTTAAATGGGGCCTTAGTACCCATTGAATTTAATTCATTTCCTTTTATAGATGAGGAAACTTGAGGAATATGAAAATTAAATGACTTGCTTAGGGATCATACAATTTTCAAATACCTAAAGATTTTTTTTAGGTTTTTGCAAGGCAAATGGGGTTAAGTGGTTTGCCCAAGGCCACACAGCTAGGTAATTATTAAGTGTCTGAGACCGGATTTGAACCCAAGTACTCCTGACTCCAGGGCTGGTGCTTTATCCACTATGCCACCTAGCCGCCCCCATACCTAAAGATTTAAGCCTAGTTTTTCCTGACTCCAAAACCAGGGCTCTGTCCCCTAGGGAAACAGTACAATATAATACTGAAGATTGTAAAAATTTAGCATCTACCAAAAACCTTGACAGCCATGATAGGAGACTAGAATTATTCAAGAGAAATTCACTATCCTTCATGAACTTAGTGACCAAATTCCTATATTATAAACATAAACCTCAAAATTTCCTTGAGAATTCAACAAATAAACAGAAGTTACCACATTTTCACTACAGGAATCATTAACTGCTGTACACAACCACTCAGGTAGATCATTGACCTATAAAAATTCCAGAACAACATTTTTAATTGAGTACTATCCTAAATTACACAGAATGAAAATAGAGCCATAGTAAAAGAAATTAAAATCTTTTTTTTCAAATGGAAAAAAGAAGCAAAAGACCCCCTTAAACTAGTGGGGTTATAGGACAGACTTCATGTAATACCCATCATCTTGGCCATTAGCAAAGTTTTCCAAAAGATGTTTTTAATCACTCTACAAAAAGTTGAGTTCACATCTCAGTTCTACTATTCTATTATTTTAAAAAAAGTTCACCTATGTAATAATCCATTGAAACCCATTATTTTCTTCCAAGTGAATCCCAAATTAGTCATAATCATATTTCCAGACATTCAGTTTTCACAACTTCTTCATCCCATTTTCTAGTAGTTGCTAAATGTTGGCATTTTGATGTACAACAGATCTCAAATTCTCATTTCCTTATTTCTAACTATACAGTCTTCATCATGATTCAAGCTCTCATTATCTCTCCCCTGAATTACTGCAAGAGTCACCTAAATTAGTCTTCCTGATTCCAGTCTCTCCTCTCACAACCCTACCTTCACAGAACTGCCAAGTTGATATGACTAAAAACTCAGATGAGAAGATATTATGATCCTTCTGGTCAAAAATCTCTAGTAGTTTGCTAAGATAAAATACAAAATTTTCAGCCTGGTACCTAAAACTTCCCTCCCTATCATAACATGATTCCCACCTATTTTTCAGGCTTAAATAACTTGTTTCTCTTTCATTCACTCTCTCTTTTAAACAAGGGAATTTCTAGAGATTTCTTGAAAAATACGCTGCTTCTTTACCTCTTCCTCTTAGATTCCTCATTCTACTGCTAAGTTGTCACCTCTTAAATGAAGCCTTTTAAGATTCCCTACCCTTCCCCCTCCCTTATTAATTAATATTCCCTCCCTATTGAATTTATCTGTCTATATGTGGTAGAGCCTCATCAGACTGTCAACTCCTTGAAGGCACAGATTCTTTTTTTATCTTCAATGAATGTTTGTTGAATTAATAAACAAATGGGTAACAAAGAAGGCACTTGGTTAGCAGAGAAAATGGGCTGCACCCTCTTAAAAAATTACTAGCCAATGTTATTGGTTTTAAATGGACCTTATCCTAATCTGTCAATGGTTCTATTAATATAAATTATTGCTATCATCTGATCTATATTTGCTCCCAAACTACTAATGCAAGGAATCTTTTTATACATTGAGGAAAAAAATATTTTTTCATAGCAAAACCCAATCAACTGGTTTAGTCTTCGAAAACACTTTTCAGGATTTCCCAGAGCATTCAAGAACAATAAAAGAGAAATCTATCCTACTCAACTTTCAAGAAGGTTGGAATTTCCCATAGTCACTTCTAGATTTTCACATGAGCTGCATCAAATTTCCAGCATCTTCCTGTTGTACTTGATTCTTCAATGTTAAGGTGTGTCATTGATTACAAAATATTCCTACAAGAATCAAAGTTGTTGGAAGTCTTCAAGTTTTCAGAAGTCAGGCTGGGAGAAATTCTGTTCAGGTAATGATTTATCTACTACCACTGGATTTCCCTTTCTCATATTAGTGTAGTCTGTCACTATCATGGTACAATGTAAAAAGGCACCAGGAAAGAATGGCATTGAAAGGGTAGATTGCTGGCCTTGAATAAAAAAAAGCTGGCAAAATAATGACTCAAGTCAAGTATTGAAGGTCTTTTAAAATAATGCTTCCGTGATATTAGGGAAGAACGTAACTTAAGACTACTTCATCTTCCAGTCCTCCACTTATGTCCCATTTCCAACATACTATTATAGCTATTCTCTCCAAGAATATTGGTGACCTCCTAATTTCCAAATCAATTGCATTTTTATCAGTCTTCACCTTCCTTGACCATCCTACTTGTGATTTTTGACAGTGCACAACACTTCTTCCCAATAGAAACTTCCTTCTTTCTCCTTAGCTTTAGAGGTATTATACTAATGTGGTTATCCTCCAATCTCTTTAACCATTTCCAAGGCTCAAGAATTTTATTTGGTTCTCTGTTCTTTTACATGCTTTCTTGGTGATTTCACTTACTGCAATGCTATCAATTTACATCTTTTTAGAGGTCAAATCTCTATCTTAATCTTTTTCTCTTCTTTCCTTGGGCTGTTGCTCTAACTACCTGTCTATCCAACCAGCATCTCAAATTTAGCATATCCAATCATAACATCAATTTATTTCCCCTATTTTTGGCTAGTTTTTGTCTAGTACAAAAATTTGCTCAATACAATCATGCTTTTAGGAGGATTTAGATGTGCTGTGTATTTAATCAATTTATGATCATAAACTTAGCAATCATCTTTCAGTCACCTTCCCTTCCCTTTTAATACTCAACCAGGAATTTCTGGTAATTCTTTCTCTAAAATACATTTTGCATCCAACCTATGCTTTTTAATATTATTCCCACCATTCAAAATACACATTTGAATTTCTAGTTGCCTTGAGCATTTTCATAGATTCCTCAGAGGTGTCCTTTCTTCTTTCAGTCTATATTTCCTTCCATTTATTTTTCATGCCATTGCCAGAATAATTTTTCTGATGCCTAGATCTGGCCATGTCACTGCATTCAAAAATCTTCATTTGTTCTCTGTTTAAACTCTTCTTCCCAACACTTGTTTCGCTACAACTTGACACCATTCTATCTTCCTAGTCTCATCTCATATTATTGTATGAGACATTTCCCCCTTACTTTCTACTATCAACAAATAAGACTATTTCTTGTCTCTAAAATGCAGTTGTCTACATCTGGACTGTCCTTCCTCTAACTTTCCATTGTTGAATTTTCATTGGTCCTTTAAAGCACAACTCACATGTATCTTCCACTCAAAAACTAATAACTTCTTCCTATATGTAACCATAGATTTCTTTGTTTTATAACTCTTATGCTCATACTATATAATAGTCTATATTCTGGTGATATGGATTGGAGTCCTTTTCTTCTACTGGTCCATTTAGGCTAGAGATCTTCACTTTTGTAACCCTAACATAATCCCTAGCTTCATTTTGTATTGGTGTTTAGTGAAATGATTTAATTCAAGAAACATTTTAGACTACTATGCACAAAACATTGTGCTAGATCCATAAGGAATGCAAATATGGATGAAGGAAAGTTCTTACTCTCAAATTATTATAATTATTGGGAAATATGACATGCATAAATAAGTATACTATAAATTGTAATATAATTGATGGAAGATGTACCAAGTTCTATGACTATGGAATAGGTAAGGGACATGGAAGGTGGGTTATGGAAAAAGGCATTTTTAATCCAACTATGCTGGTGTAATGTAGGATCAAATCTCCTCTCTGACTGTAACCAGAAGTCTTATATTACCTAAATAGAAAATGGTTAGCTAGAGGAAAGAAAAGAGACAATTCAACCAAATGAAAGCTGGCTTATGATTGGAGTTTACTGAAAAAAGAGATTAAGAAAGGGACCAAAAATGTAGAGACAATCAAAGAAATTAAATAATCATGTCTGAAATGACTGAATAGCAACTCTAGGACATTGGGTGAGTAGTAGAAATAGTGGTCCTATAAAGCCTGACTAAGTCATTCATAATTGTTAAGAGGTGAGGCAACTTTTGAGCAAGTGTCAGTCACCAAAAGAGGAAGAAAACTTCAGAAAAGAAAAAAATCTGACTCAACAGAGTATATGATATATGCTATGATATACCACATCCTGTTTTTTCCCTAGGTCATTAACCAACATTAAATGACACAGCAGAAAAAAAAAGTTTTTAATTTTAAGATGACATTTAAACTGGATGAAGAGGGTGGGAGAGACGATCAGACATCTTTGCAATTTTTCAAGAAATAGTCAACAGGAGGAATTACTTTATAATAGTGATGTTGACTGATATATTACAGTCTTACTGCAGCTGATTTGCTGAATTTAGAGAAGGATGGAGGAAGAATTGATTGGATCTATGTTGCATCTAAATCCCTAAAACAGCATGATTAAAGGAATTATATTGCATTTGAGCTCTCTTTTTCTCTCTTTTTTTTCTCTTTCTCATTCCTCTTCTTTTTTCTCTCTCCTCTGTTATTTCTTTTCTGTTCTTTTTCTCTCTGACTCATTTCTTTTTTCTCTCCTTTCTTTCCTCACTTTCCTCTCTTCTCTCTCTCTCTCTCTCTCTCTCTCTCTCTCTCTCTCTCTCTCTCATCTCTGTCTGTCACTCTCCTCTTTCCTTCCTTTTTCTTCCTCTCCCTTCTCCTCTCTCCTTGAGTGAAAAGTATATTATACTAGAAATACTATTAGATTTGGAGAAGGGAAGAAGAAACTCAGTTCTGATGAAATTGTTAATTGAGGACACAGAATTCAAAGCCTGATCTTCTAACTTGAAACCAGTGCATTTTCCTATTGTCCGATGCTGAATCCTGTTTTGGAGTAATCCTTTCTACTTTTCGCAGATCCTCAACCAATACAAAATCACTGGATTATTCTTACACCAGTTCAAATAAGAATAAACATTTCAAGAGAAAACATACTAATTATCATGCAAAAAGTGTAAATAATAAAAGATAATTAGGTAGTAAGACCATTTTCTGCCCTTTACAAAAATGGGCACCAGTTCCCAATAAAAAAGAAGCTTTTCCTGAATACTATGATTTTCTCAATGTTCTATAAGATTAGTGGTGCTAACCTTTCTAGCTTCTTAGTGATCAGATTCTTGTCAAATCTCTGGGTCAGTAGGATCATGGGAAGTTTATTGTGTCTAGGGATACACTGGAAACATTGCTGAAGTTGGTCATTTCTTCTTCTGCCTTTCCTGTCAGAAGGCACTCCACAACATGTTTTCCACAGTCTCTAGCTATACTCCACCCCCACCCCCCATGAATAGGTCCTTTGACTGTTCCAGGTTTAAAACAAAGCAAAACAAACAAAAACTTTTTCATGCACATTGAAATACTTTATTCAAATCAGACAATCTTGGCAATGCCAAAATTCCAGATTTTATGATGGACATTCATCTCCCTTCCCTTTCATTTGTGGAAAGCTCTTTCATTTGACATATTTGTTACAACATAGCCAGACAGTCACCAGAGGTTTATTGAACAAGCAAATGCCTCTAGCTATTCCAATCATATGATTTCTTTTAAAATTTTACTTGAGATCTCAAATTGTTCAAATCAAAAAACATTTCAAAAAACTCCACAAAAACCTAAACCATTGAAATGAGGTTCTCTTTTGTTTAAATGTTTTACTCATTAAATTAAAAGTTTTGTAGCAATATTGCCATCATTATTTCCATAAAGTCCTACCTTGATGCCTCATTGGGACAATGTGATGATCCTAGGATCTTGAGGACTGTTTCAGTTGAATAGGTGATAGATACCAGCAAGCTAGAAAGGCTTTGGGCATGCAAAGAGGTTGTGCTGTTTTTTTTTTTTTAATGAAGAAGCTTTTCAGAGAAGTACAGAGAGCCCTTAACTAGTAGGTTGATCAATAGTTAATGTATCTTTTTTAGATAGTAAATCAGGATTGATCTAATCAATTTAGGGTTGGATGTTTGGATTCAGGACTAGAACAAATTGAGAATTGTAGATCACCTAAATGCTAGCCAAAGGAAGCTTGCTCAACCATAGTACAGGAAGAGTATTGCTTAAGGATAGAACAGAGGAGAAATTCATTGATTTAATTTGCTTAGCTCTTTGCCTCTGTGTATTTTCTATGCTGGGACAGTTGTCAAATCTGAGCCAGGAGAACCATATTGCTCCCTGAATAGCTTTTTGACTTAGACCACCAGGAAGCAGCATCAATGGCACAAGCTTTAACTCCAAAACCAATCTTGTTTCAAAGACCATTCCAGTATCTTTGAAGGGAAAATTCAAATAAATAAATAAATAAATGCCCACTCTGGATAGCTAATTGTTGTTCCTGTAATCCAATATACATGAACTTGTTGTTCAATTGTTTTCAGTCATGTCTAATTCTTTATGATCCCATTTGGGGTTTTCTTGGCAAAGATACTGGAGAGGTTGACTTTCCTTTTCCAGCTTATTTTACAGATGATGAAACTGAGGCACATAGGGTATGACTTGCCCATGGTCATATAGCTAGTTAAATATCTGAGACCATATTTGACAATGACCCCTCCTGACTCCAAATTTAGCACTCTATTCACTGTACCAACTTGTTGCCCTGAAATAGTGAAATAGAAAAATGCCAAGTGCATAATAATATTGTACAATGATCAATTGTAAATGACTTAGCTACTTTGATAAGTACAATGACTCAAAAAAATTCTGAAAGTCTAATGATGAAAAATACTGTCCACTAAGAACTGATGGAATCTGGATTTAAACTTTTTACTTTCTGATTTTTGTCTGCTATTTTTTTGCAGCATGATTAATATGGTAATGCTTTGAATGATTTCACATGTATAATTTATATCACCTTTATTGTCTTCATAATGGATGGGGGGTAAGAGAGAAAGAGAGAATTAAGAACTCATTTCTTAGGTTTTTTTGCAAGGCAATGGGCTTTAGTGACAGCTAGGTAATTATTAAGTGTTGAGGTCAGATTTGAACTCAGGTCCTCCTGACTCCAGGGCCTGTGCTCTATCCACTGTGCCACCTAGCTGCTCCCATCTTATGTGATCTTGACTATGATTTCATGGTATTTGAATTGTTTCTTCCTGGATGGTTACAATATTTTCTCCTTGACTTAAGGAGCTCTGAAATTAGGTTATTATGTGACTGGGAGTTTTCATTTTGAAATCTATTTTAGGAAGTGATCAGTGGATTCTTTCAATTCTATTTTTGTCCTCTGGCAGTTTCCTTGATAATTTTTTTTTGTAATGTGAGGTCTAGATTCTTTTCTGAAATTTTCAGGTCAGTTGTTTTCCAATGAGATATTTAGTCTATTTTTTCTTTCTTTCTTTTCATTTTGTTTTATTTCTTGGTGTCTCATTGAAGTCATTAACTTCTACTTACCCAAATCAAATTTTTGAAGAATTATTTTCTTCTGTGAATTTTTGTACCTCTATTTTCCATTCGACCAATTGTATATTTTAAGGAGTTCTTAACTTCAGTGGATTCTTGTGCCTCTTTTAACACTGGACCAATATTATTATTATTATTATTATTATTATTATTATTATTTTATTTTTTTTTAGGTTTTGCAAGGCAATGGGGTTAAGTTGCTTGCCAAAGGCCACACGGCTAGGTAATTATTAAGTGTCTGAGGCCAGATTTGAACTCAGGTACTCCTGACTCCAAGGCCAGTGCTCTATCCACTGCGCCACCTAGCCGCCCCAATTGGACCACCTAGCCGCCCCTATTTTTTTTTAAGATTTTATTTTCTTATATTTTTGTGCCTTCTTTACAACCTGACTCTTTTTTCCATAGTTTTCTAGCATCACTCTCATTTCCTTTGCCAATTTTTCTCCTACCTCTACTCTTTGATTTTTAAAGTTTTTATTGAGCTCTTCCAGAAATTCTTATTGGGCCTTTGACTAATTCACATTTTTTGAGACTTTACCATGCAGTTATTTTGTGTTGTCCTCACCCAAGTTTGTGTATTGATCTTCCTTGTCACCATAGTGACTTCCTATAGTCACATTCGTTTTGGGGTTTTTTTGTTTTGTTTTGTTTGCTCATTTTTCCAGTCCATTTTCTCATCTTTTAACTTTATGTTAAAGCTGCCCTTAGAGTGGAATGGTCTTTGCCCCAAGCTTCAGGTCTTGCTTGCTGTTGTTTTCAGAGTGATCTCTGGGGATCTGTAGGTTTTTGGTATGTTTAAAGTAGAATTATCTAAGGAGATGTGTAATCCCTGTTCTTCAGATCTAAGCTCTGACCTTTACCCAGGAAAGGAACTTTTTCCCTGTAGCAATCAATACTGGCACTCCTGGTCATGGGACTGAAACCAATTCTCCCACTCTTTTTCAGCCACAATTGCTAGTGTTATCCTTTGTCTTGGAATTGAGATCAAAGTCCTTACTCTCTCAAGGCTGCAAGTGTTATTATTCCATTTGGCCCCTGGACAGGGATCAAGAACTGCATATTGGCATTACAAAAGGGTATTCAACCTAGTGCCCCTAAATATTCTCATGCAATCTCCTTCCAACCACTTTTCCAGGCTCCCCATGGTTCATAGACCAATACTGCTGTTACCAACCATGCAAATTCCTCCAAGGCAAATTTTTATCCATCATACTTCTCCTATTTGGTTTCTAGATTTCCTCACAACCATTAAACTTAATTAATAATCCACCTCTCTCTTTTATCTATCTTGTTTCTTTCAAATAACATATACTTAACAAGAGACTTAGTTTTGCATGAATTTCATCCCAACAAGTCTAAATAATATCTATAACTAAAAATTTGCCTAACATAGGATCTTTAATTTCTTTCCCCTGTGACTTACATAAAATTCAGCATTTGTAATAGACATTTGAAGCCATCACTTTTAGTCCTATCTCTTCTTTAGATTTTTTTCTGGTGTGAACATTGAGAGATTTAAATGGCACTTTATTGTCCTTCATTGTAGCTGCAATATACCCAACGCTCACCCACCTTTTTCCTTCAAAGCCCTTTCTTTAGATTTGTAATATATCATGTATTCTTCTCAATCTTTCTTAGATTTATTCTCTCCCTGGTTAGGAATCTATAACTGAATTTTAAGTCATGGCCCATTTTCAGGAATCATTTGTTCCAGTTATATGTTTTGTTCTTTGCCTTCAACTGGTAAATGTGAGAGGGAAAAATAACACATCTCCCATTTGACTTCAGTTTATAACCCAAACTTCATTATCACTAACAGTATTTTTTAGGTTCTTTCCAACAGCACAGCAGCATCACTTGTGCCCAGATAAATCATTAGAAGTAGGTAGATATTATTTGCTTTAATAAATCTTTGGAGGGTTCTATTAAATCTTGGATACATGCTCCAGAAAGAGAACAGACTTTTCCATTGCTGTCTGACTGAGAAATAGTTTCCCCTGAAGCCCTAAGAAGATAATCTTGGATTGCTTCTCCGTTCTTTACTGAATGATCTCTTATTTTGTAGTTTCTGGGGCACTACTATAACATTCTTTGTAGGATAGACAATAGCTTTTTCATAAGAAAAGTCATCTTCTCTTCAGAAAGAATAACATATTAGCTTTTTTTAAAAATAATTTTTGTTTTCTATAAAGGAAACAAATCTGCTGAGTGAGAGAAGAACTGAACGCTTCATTCATGGATCTTGCAAGACACAGGTACCCCACCCAGCATGAGGCACAACGTGGTACCTTATTATATAGTTTTTAGAAACCCTTTTCCCTCCCACCTGGATTTTCATAGACTCTCAGAATTTGAGTTACAGTCTAAAGATGTCTGCCCATTCCATGACATATCTTTAATATAATCCCCCCCACATCATGTGACATGTGTTATCTTGATGAACCTCAATTGTCATAGGGGGTACATGGGATAACATTCAAGTATCTAATTGCTCAAACTCAGTTGTGTTAGGTGGAGACCTCTAGGTTACCCCGACTAGTTAGGGACCAGTTCCTTCTAATCTCAGGTTTGTCATCTTTAGAATGGGATCAGGAGAACGCTCCCAATTTTGTGATTGGCTGGGGCCATCCCCAATTGTAATGGATTTCATAAGGAGCCTCCACCCCATGGAGACCAACAATACTCCACTTTCCTTATAATTTTCATTGATAACTTTTCTTTTTTGTATCATCTACAAAATATGTTTCCTCATATATAAAATTGTACTACAATCATCTATCATTTAAAACAAAAAAAAATTGGGGACAAAAAAAAGAATTCAACAAAACTAACCAACACCAAAAGCAAATGATATATTTAGTTATCTATATCCATAGTATTCTGCCTCTATGAAGAAACTGGGAGAACTTTCTTGTATCTTTTTTCAGTGGAAGCAAGATTAGTAATAATTTTACAAATACAATTTTAATTTATTTGTTCTCCTTATTCTTTCTATTTACATTTTCCTAGTCATTGTTTATATTGTTTTCTTGATTCTACTTATTTTACATTTAAATGATTCCTATAAGTCTTCCTCTGCTTCTCAGTATTTATCATATTCATTATTTCTTAAAGCAAAGTTATATTCCTTTACATTCATGTATCATACTTTTACTTACTCCCCTTTCTATGGACATACACTTTGTCTCAAGTTTCTTTGCTGTTATAAAAGTGCTGCTATAAATATTTGGTGGCCTTCCTTTTGGTCATTAACTTCACTGAGGTATATGACTGGTGGTGGAATTTTAGGGTCAAATGATATAGCTATAAGTTACATTTCCTTTACATAATTAAAAATTACTATTCTGAAATATTAGGAATGTGTGCATCTTTCTGTAACCCTTCCAATAGTATGCATCACCTTCTTGTGCCATCTTTCCTAATTTGATGAATTGCAATAAGGCCAACAGAGAGAATTTTATTCACTCTATGTTTATCATTATATCTTTATTTTCTTTCTCTTATTATTATTAGGAGAGTTTCTAGAACTCTGTAAAATAACAACAGTAATATAGAAAAGGAATTCACATTTCACTTTTAAATATTCAGGTAAAGTGTGTTGTGATTTCACATTTTTCTCAAATTCCTTGGGGCCTTCTGCATCACCAGTGGATTGGATATTTGCCTTCCCCCCTCTGACCCTCCCCATTTCCCCCCCACACCTTTTTTTTTTTGGCAATATTTATTCATAGAAGCCTGAACTCATTTACTGGCTCTGGAAGTCATACTTATAGCTGTTTTTCCTACGAATTCATCTATTTATGTTCAAGGTCTCTAAATTTTGCTCATCCTTATATCTTTGCTATAGTTTAAGGTTTCTCTCCCTTATTTTCCTTATCACTCACTTCTTGACTTTCTCTCCTCTGATGGTAATTTCTTTAAGGATTGGATCTCAAAGAATCTTGGCCTCTTCCCATACTAGAAAACTCAGAATTTACCAACCTAGATCTCTACCCCAACTGATGCTATGCTCTTTCCTAGACTTGGCAGAGTGATGCACAGTTCTCCACATGCACAGGGAACTATGTTGGTGATTTCCTTCCTTTTTCATTTGTCTTGCCCAACAGTGGTCATTCAGAGTCTGCTTTCCCCATCAGCCATAACTCTGGCTTGCAGTCCCCAAAAGGCTTTTGCTCCTGAAGAGCAATAGTCAAGCTGGCTATTGAGGCCTGAGTAAAATTCCATAATCTGGATCTAGCTTTTCCATGAACTTGAAAGAAGAATAGCATTAGGATAGAAGAGGTTTTGCTATAAGCCTGTATTTTTTTTTTCCTTTGCTCTGCTAGTGCAGCCACAGCCAACAGAGTGAGCATTATTTTCTTGGGGAAAATTTTTTTTTCAAGGCAAATGGGGTTAAGTGGCTTGCCCAAGGCCACATAGCTAGGTAATTATTAAGTGTCTGAAGCTGGATTTGAACTCAGGTACTCCTGACTCCAGGGCTGGTGCTCTATCTACTGTACCACCTAGCCACCCCATTGGGGAAATTTTTTTAACCTTCATTTGGATTATATCCTAAATCATGGAAAGAGTTGAAGTTGCTTTATTTTTGACACATCATTTCTCTTTTGAAGAAGTTTGAGAGGTATGGGGCTTAGATAAAATTTTTAATCTACCATCTTGTTTGTACTCATTTCCTTTAGTTTGGGATGTTTGCATTTTAAATATTATTTTCTTATCTGTTTGACTGCCACTCCCCAAGAATTTCTTATATGCCTATCATGTTGAATATCTTTGTTTCATTAATGATTAGGCTTGAATTTTCAAGATTGTCATATTGGATTGGGATTTGAGCAACTTTGCATTTTAGAATAAACTATTCTCCTCCCTCCTGAAATTTTTTGTTGATGTAGAACAATTCTATATAAAGTAAATTCTTTTCCTTTATATTTAAAGGTTTTTCTTCTGAACCCTTATAGAATTTGTTCTTTAGCATTCAAGATTTTTAATTTAAACTCTATGTCCTGATGTTTTTAGAGAAGATTTATTTTAATTTTTCTTGCTAGAAGTTAAATATGAATTGACTTTATTAATGCTTTGTTTTCAGTATTCTGCATGGTTTTCTTGCATTGTTTATTCTTACTATTCTAATTATTTTAATTTTATTCAATATTCTTTTATTATTTCTTATATTTAAATTTCAAGTTTCTTTTCTTTTTATTTGTGATCTTTCTTTGGGATTCCTATATTTATTTAACCCTTGTCACTATGTATTCTACCATCAAAGTTAATCACTTTAGCCTGCAGAGTATACATTTATTCTTTTATTGTTGCCTTTTATTTCTTTTCTTCTATATTATTTTCTACTTGGAATTTTATGGATTCAAAAATGTTACTCTTTCTTTTACTTATTTTAACGAGAAATTCTATTATATATTATTTCTGTTGTAATCCCCATTATTATTTGCTTTATCTAATAGAGTTTTAAAATTCAGTTCCACAATATCTATATTCTGAACTTTTAGTTATTGTTCTTTTCAGTTGTTTCCAACTCTTGGTGACTCTATTGGGGTTTTCTTGGCAAAAGATATCTGGGGTGGTTTGCCATTTCCTTCTCCAGCTCATTTTACAGATGATGAGCTGAAGCAAACAGGGACTTGCCCGGGCTCACCCAGTTAGTAAGTTTCTGAGTCCAAATTTGAAGTCATGAAGATGAGTTGTCCTGACTCTAGGCCTGACGCTCTATCTGCCTTGCCACTGGTTGCCCATATTCTGAACTAAACTCATTCTTAATGCTTTCTTTTTAGATTTTATTTCTCTTTTGAACAATTCTGGAGCTTTTAGTGATTGTCCCATTTGGACTCTGTTTGAATTCCCCAGGATTTTGTATTTCATCTGGAATGGAATAACTTTCATTTGTCTTGAATTAATTATTAGATAAGTCCTACAATCTCTTTGAGGAATCAAGATTCAACCTTTCTTCTGGTTTTTATATTCTCACTTTTGATTTACTACTCATATTCAAGTTTTCTTGAAATCATTAGTGTTTTAATTTTTAATTTTCTCTAGTCTTTCCCTTTCTGACTCTTTTCTGTTCTACCTTCACCCTTGCAAGAACTTGCCCTCAAAAGTGCCTTAGCATGTTCCCACAGAAGAAATAAAATTTCCTTTCCTTAGTTCCTACCTTAAATAGTCTATGGAGAGACAGGACTGTCCTTAACTCAGTGAGTATGCTAAGGATCAATGTTCTCAGATTTATTAATATTAATATAAAGACTTTATCTTGTCAGAATTCTCTCTTCTTTAAATCTCATAGATTCAACTGTGATTGTTCTGCATCTAGGGAATAACTGATTTTGGAAGAGTTAAAGTGTTGGAGAGATTTGAAGTAAGTGACTAATCTGGCTTATAACTTATCCTGTGACCACAAATTAAATAGTTTTTATAAGAAGAATTGCTAACTATAAATGACCTCTTGGAAACATGTTCCAACTCAATAGTGGTAAGAGAAATGCAAATTAAAATAACTTCAAGATTTCACATGATGCAATAAACTGACAGAATTGACAAGAGAAGAAAGGTTAATGTACCAAGAACTGTGTGGTAAGACATGTATACTACATCCATTCTTGATTTCAATTTGGGCTTAAAGAAGAAAAATTACTTGACTAGTAAGACCATTTAACTCCTCAGTCCCACTACAGATGTCAAGAAAGTCAATGACAGAAACAAAAGTTCAATCTATTCCCAATATTCTAAGTAGCATGTTTTGAGTTGGTAATTAACTGGTAAGAGCAGTTTGAGTTGGGCATTAGATGATAGCATATGAATAACATTAGTTATTATTGTGTAGTAGGAAATTATAAAAATGAAGAATTCAGAGACACATAGGAAAATTTTTTTTATGAAATGACAGAAAGTAAAAGCATTAGAACTAAGAAAACAATATAAATAATGACTGTAAGAATGCAAATGATGAGAACTTTGAACTGAAACTGAACTCTGAGAAATAACAAAGCTTCTTCCTTATGGTAAAGAGGTTGAGGACAGATGTCACTATTGAATATTTTATCTAATTTTTTTCTCTTGTTAAAAACAAAGGATTCAAATTGTTTAAGAGATAAGTTAAAATGACGATCATGTGGAAAAAATTGTTACTCTTCCATTTTATTGAACTGGATAATCCATTCCTACTTTAAATTATGAGAATTAGATTTATATTATCCTCAGTCTCTAAGACTTTATCTTTAAACTAGAATTTCCCCCTTTTTTCCTCTGTAAAGGAAGTGTTTTGTCTCTTTTAATTATTTCTGCTCAACCTACTTTAAGACAATCCTAGTCTCACAAATTTTCTTCACCCTTAATCCTCTTAATTCCCTCCTCTTTCTTCCCTTTTCCTCTGCTTTAACTGTTAAATTCCCCTTTCTTTCTTCCTTTTATCTAGTTAAATTATTTCCATCTGCTTTTTCCTCTCAGTTAAAATTTAAGTAGAATCCTCCTCATCTCCTTCAATTTCTTTTTTTCTTCATTTCAGTGACTTGCTCTTTTTTTCTTTGTCAATTCCGTACCCTTTCTTTCTATTTGAAATGTCTATTCTTTGATTAGCATATTAAAAAGCAGAGATATTACCTTGTTGACAAAACTCAGCATAGTCAAAACTATGTTTTTTCCAGTAGCTATATATGACTGAGGGAGTTGGGCTAGAAGGAAAAGAGAATCAACACTTTGGAACTGTGCAGGAGAAGACTTTCAAGAGTCCTTTTGAAAAGCAAGAGGTCAAATCAGTCAATACTTAAAGAGATTAATTCAGACTATTCACTGGAGGGTAAAATACTGAAGCTGAAGATTTGGTCCTCTAATTAGAAGAAAAGACTCATTGGGAAAGACCCTGATGTTGGGAAAAATGAAAGGAGAAAGATAAAAAGAACAGTAGCCAGTGAGCTGGATGGATAGTATAATGGAAACAATAAATATGAATTTGTACAAATTTTAAAAGATGGCAGAAGACAGAAGGGCGTGGCATGCAATGGTCCAGAGGTCGTGAAGCATTGGGTACAACTGAATGACTAACCACAATTATTTGATTGATGAACCTTGAATTTCAACAAGCCAATCAAAAAGTTTATATTAAGTTCCTACTATGTCCTGGGCACTGTGATAAGCACTGTGGATATAAAAAAGGAGGTAAAAGAAAGTCTCTTGCCTAAAGAAGTTCAAATTCAAATGAAAGAGATGTTACAAGAACAATGAAGTGCAAACAAGATACAGATACACCTACACATACCTATAATGTGCAATAAATACATATTTAAAAATATATATATGTATATCAAACATAGGAGATAATCAATGAAGGAAAGTGATTAGCATTAAAGGGGTTGGGAAATGTTTCTTGTAGAAGTATAGCTGCTGGCTACTTGGGTTCAGTTCTGCCTATGAGAAATCGTTATTCAGACTCAGGAAAGCATGGATGGAAATAAAGCCAAAATTTATTAAAAAGGTTACAAGACATAGGGAGGGCTAGGGGGAGAGAGAGAGAGAGAGAGAGAGAGAGAGAAAAGAACAGGCAAGCAGTGTTAGCTGGGCCATGGTCAGAGAAGACTGTAGTCCTGAGCCAAGGTCCAACCCAGTTTTTATGTCTTGTCTCTCATCCAGAGGGCAAAAGGTAAACTCCCTTCCCCTATACTGGACTAATTAAGTAAAGGGAGGTCAGGATACAAATTTTACATTCAAGAATGGGGAGGGTCTCCACCCAAGGAGCTTTTTTTTTTAGGTTTTTTTTTTTGCAAGGCAATGGGGTTAAGTGGCTTGCCCAAGGCCACATGGCTAGGTAATTATTAAATGTCTGAGGCTGGATTTGAACTCAGGTACTCCTGACTCCAGGGCCGGTGCTCTATCCATTGCACCACCTAGCTGCCCCTTTTAGCTGGGACTTTAAGGAAGTCAGGAGGAAGAGATGGGAAGGAAGAAAATTCCAGACATGGAGAACAGCCAGTGAAAATTTATGATGTCAGGAAATAGAGTTTCTTGTGGAAAAGACAGTAGGGAGAATAATGATCTTAGAGTAATTAAGACTACTAAAGGTCTCTAAAAGAGAACTTTCAAAGACTGAAAGGGGGGGGGCAGCTAGGTGGTGCAATGGATAGAGCACCGGCCCTGGAGTCAGGAGTACCTGGGTTCAAATCAGGCCTCTGACACTTAATAATTGTGGCCTTGGGCAAGCCACTTAACCCCATTTGCCTTGAAAAAACCTTAAAAAGAAGTGAATGTTGAAACTTGATTTTGTATGTAACCATGGTAAAAATAAAATAAAGAATAAGAAAAGATTTCATTAAAAAAGGGGGGGGTGGCTAGATGGCACAGTGGATAGAGCAACGGCCTTGGAGTCAGGAGTACCTGGATTCAAATTCGACCTCAGACACTTAATAATTACCTAGCCATGTGGCCTTGGGCAAGTCACTTAACCCCATTGCCTTGAAAAATCTAAAAAAAACCCCAAATCAAAGACCGAAAGGTATGTGTGTGTGTGTATGTGTGTAGGGTGAATTATGAAGGACTTTGAACACAAAACAGAAGATTTTATATTTGATCCTGGAGGTGACATTGAATCACTGAAGCTTATTAAATTTGGATTAGGTAGGTAAATGTGCATTAGGTAGATCACTTTGAGAACCAGAATGGTCTGGCATAGAGAGATATGTAACAAAAAGACAAATTATCAGACTTTAGCAATAGTCCAATCTTGTCTTGATAAGGACCCCCATGATTTTTGTGTTCATGTAGAGATAATTATAATTAGAGTTAAGGGGTTATTTTCCTGAGATGCTATAAAGTCAGAAAATTTAGATCCTGATAACAGATTGAATATGGGGGATGTGAAAAAGTTAAGTTGATCAAAGATGACATCTAGCTGAGCCTGGGTGATTGGGAGGATGATAATATTTTCAACAGAAAGGAGGCCAATCAACAAGATTGGCACTATTTTCTGTGTTCACAAATTCTGGATATTTTTCTAGCATTATGGTGTTTGGGGGCCTTTGTTTTGTTTTATTTTACTTCTCATGTTCTTTTGGGAGATTTGTGATACTCAAGTCATCTTTATCATATCCACCAGATCAATATGGTTAAGGGAGTAAAGATTAAATTTTCTTTAAAAGTTATTGTTTTTCTTCTTCCAGATTGTTCTTTACTGCCACCATATGAAGAACATTTTTGAGTTCTCTTGTTTTTTGCCTCAGAATGGTGAATTAAGAAAGGTACATGAGCATATTTTGGCAAAGATTTGACATCAGCATCAAGGGATATGCTAAATGGATTTAATAGTATAAACCATAGGTCCCATTGTGCAGCCATTTCAGTATATTGTGTTGCAGAGGCAGCCAGGCAAGATTCAGACCAGTTATGGTCAGGTAATCATCTCTTTACTTTTTGATCTTTACATAATATCTATCTACTATAGGTCTAGATTCTATTCTAGACTAGAATAACATCTATCTACTATAGATAAGTTATGTGTAGTTCCATTTTACATTGTTATTTGGGGGAGGGGGGTTGGAATAAAAACCACTGTCTTTGGTTATCCTAAGCAGGAAATAGTTTCATTCTAGACTATGAGAATAACAAGTTGTTATAAACAAGCCAACATGTTCTCCTCTGAGAGAGCTGAGGGAAAATTTCAAGTAGCTGGGAGCAACTCCAAACTTTCGGGCTACTGTGCTGATTTGTGGGAAGGAAAAACTGACTCTAAATAGCAAAAGAAAGGGCACTATGCTCACTGGAGTGTGGGAAGAATTAATCCATTTATTAACAGCTCTTGGAAGACACAGGTGTCCCTTAGGGAGAGACACCCAGAATCCTCATTACATACAAGATTATATGGTAGAAGACCCCTACTCCTCCCCTCTGGGTCCTGATAGGTCCTTATAATTGAGAGTACAGTCTTAGGACACCCTCCCCTCACACCAACTTTCACCCCCCCCCCCCCTTTTCCCTACCTTACTCATTACACTAACAAGCAAGAACAGCTACTTCCTTCTCAGGTGTAAGGGACAATAGCCCAGACTCTCTCATTCAACCTATGCAAAGTTACTTAACTTTTTCCTTTTGTCTTAACTTTCTCCCTCCTGTAAACAGATTAGCATCTCTTGAGTTGCCAGAAGACCAGGCATCCTGGTTTTTGTAATGTATTATCCTCAAAGACATCTGTGAGATTCTGGCAATATCCTTTCTCATCCTTGTTAAAGCAAAACACTTGATTCTTTCCCACAAAAGCATATTTATCAGGGTCAACAATTAAAACAAATCTAGAGAATTATATAGATTAGTTTAGATGGTAGAATATATGGAAACTCATTTAAAATCTCCACTCCCCCAAGAAGAAAATTATCTTTTTTTTTGTTTTTTTAGGTTTTTTCAAGGCAAATGGGATTAAGTGGCTTGCCCAAGGCCACAAGGCTAGGTAATTATTAAGTGTCTGAGATCGGATTTGAACCCAGGTACTCCTGACTCCAAGGCCAGTGCTTTATCCACTACGCCACCTAGCCGCCCCAAAAATTGTTTTTCTAGGAATCTCCACTTTTAGAATTTTCTGGAGGCTGTAGTTCTTGGGAATCAAGGGACATTTGGAAAACCAGCTTTGCCCACATCTCTGGGATGATATCCCCATTCCCCATTTTAAAAATTGGTTTTAATAGTCTGTGTGTCTTTGTGCCTTTCTCTTTTTTCTGATTTGAATTTAGGAAGATGAGTCTTCTTGGCTCCAGGTCCAGAACCTTATCCCCTGCAGTGCCACCTAGCTGTCCCTGTAAAGATAGTTTATTACCATTTATTAAAAAAAAAACATCTTTAGAGACTTTCTTCATAAATCCTCAAGAATTTACACTGGTTATGATGAAAACTTTCACAAACAGGATATTGAAAAAGATACATCACCAAGTGACTGATATAGCGCACCCTATGATTCTAAGATATTAGATATTTGTTGTAGCATCTGAGACAGATTAAAATTTGCATCTTATTTCTATGAAAGAATCATCTTCGGGGACACACTGTTCCAAAAGAAAAATCATCAGTCTAGCTCACAAATTCTGATTTTTTTTTTACACAGGACTGATTCAGCAATGAATAATGCCACATGAGAATAGGCAGCTCAGTAATTTTGTCAGACAGTAGCTATAGGGTGCCACAGTATTAATAAGATTTGCACATCACAGAGCAAGAATGGAATTTTGAAAATTTTGCCCTTAATTTTCATCTTGGTCTTTATGTGATCTCTATTGGAGCCTTGAGACCAATTTTTTTTCTTTCCTGTAAATTTGCTAAAGAAAAAATGATTTATAAAAGTAGTCACTACTAAGAAAAAACTGGACTTGATAATTTCCTACAATAATAAAATATGATTTTAAGACATAAAATATTTCAGTGCATCCAAAGTCTGAGATTTGAATCAACATACTGATGTAAGAAGCTGCTGGCAGTTAGACAATTTGGCAATGAGTTTCTTGGAGTTAGGCAAAGTACACTCAGTCCATGATTAGCCTATCCAGAATGCTTTCCAGATGGATGCTTATAACAGACACTGTACTCCAAGAGCATGGTGTCCCAGGATACCAAGTTTTCATCATAACCAGAACGCACGATCTCCAGACATGCAAATATGGTGGACTTCACTGGAGAATAGATTTCAAAGGAAGAATCACCACTAGACAAAAAATAAACCAAATTCTAATCTGTTACGTAGAAACAATGTATCAAAATCTGCAACTGATGGAGGGAGAGTTGAAGGATCTGTATTATTTTCTTCTCTTTTGCCTTTTCAGGCATGACTGAAGTATTGCTTTTGTTAAACTGTTTTTTTATCTCTTCTTTTTGATTTTTGTTACAGAGTATCCAGGTCAGGCACCCATTAGTTTAAGTGATTTGCTGGAATAAAATCAAATGCTCATCATTCAACAGTTAAAAGAAGATTGTGGACATCTTAGTATAGAAGAGATTTAACAGGGATTTTTCAGCACTTTGTAGAGACAGATGCTTTGCTCATCATCTCTATGTGGAAACTGCAAAGAGAATGGGATGACTTGTGAGGTCTTGGTACATCTGCCAAGTCCCAAGGGTTTTACTTCACAAAACCATATATTAAATTATCTGAAAAATAGATCATGATCATACATATATGAAATAGTTTTAAGGAAATATTGAATAATGATGATATGTATAAAATGAAAATAGAAGAGACAATAGCAAAAAACACAAACTATATGAATAGTAAAAAATTACTGTACTATAATGATAGTCATCATTTCTTAGGGTTGCTAGGTTTATAAAGTATTTTTTCTCAAAATAATAGTGACAGAAAGAAAGTAAAAGTATCATGCCCATTTTATAGATGAAAAAATTAAGGTTTAGAGATGTTAACTGACTTGCCGATATACAGTAAATATTTATGACAGAATTTGAACCTTGATGTCTTTTTTCCCTTTTTTTAATTAAAGATTTTATTTATTTTGAGTTTTACAATTTTTCCCCTAATCTTAGTTCCCTCCCCCCACCCCCACAGAAGGCAGTTTGTCAGTCTTTACATTGTTTCCATGGTAAACATTGATCCAAATTGAGTGTGATGAGAGAGAAATCATATCCTTAAGGAAAAAACATTATGAGAGAGAGCAAGATCAGACAATAAGATATCAGGGGTTTTTTTTTTTTTCTAAATTTAAGGTAATAGTCCTTGGTCTTTGTTCAAACTCCACAGTTCTTTCTCTGGATAGAGATAGTATTCTCCATTGCAGACAGCCCCAAATTGTCCCTGATTGTTGCACTGATGGAATGAGCAAGTCCATCAAGGTTAATCATCACCCCCATGTTGCTGTTAGGGTGTACAGTGTTTTTTCTGGTTCTGCTTATCTCTCTCAGCATCAGTTCATGCAAATCCCTCCAGGCTTCCCTGAATTCCCATCCCATATATGTGTGTGTGTGTGTGTGTGTGTGTGTGTGTGTGTGTGTGTGTGTGTGTGTACCACAGTTTGCTAAGCCATTCCCAAGTTGAAGGACATTTACTTGCTTTCAATTCTTTGCCACCACAAACAGGGCTGCTATGAATATTTTTGTACAAGTGATATTTTTACACTTTTTCATCATCTCTTCAGGGTATAGACCGAGGAGTGGTATGCTGGATCAAAGAGTATGCACATTATTTTTTACAAATAATGTTTTTTATACATTAATAAAAATTCTTGTTTAAGAGTAAACAAAATACCCCCTCCCCCCAAAATATAAAGACTCACTTGAGTGATAAAGTAAAGGGGAGAGAAAAAAATTAAAATTAAAAAATAATAGTAATAATTGTAGGTTTGGCCAGGTGGTGCAATGGATGGAGCGCCAGCCCTGGAGCCACGAGCACCCGAGCCCATATCCAGCCCCATACACCCAACGATCACCCAGCCATGTGGCATGCAAGCCACCCCAACCCCACTGCCCTGCAAAAAAAAAAAAGGGAAAAAAAGACCCAAAATAAAATAAAATAGTAATAATAGTAGGGGTGGCTGGGTGGCGGACAGAGCATTGGCCCTTGAGCCAGGAGCACCTGAGTCCAAATCTGGCCTCAGACACCCAATGATCACCCTGCTATGCGGCCCCAGGCAGGCCACCCAGCCCCATTTGCCCTGCACCCCGCTAAAATAATAATAATAAAAAATATGCTTCAGTCTTTGTTCCAACACCACCAACTCTGTCACAGGTGGATCACATTCTTTATGATAAGTCCATCACAAAAGTTACTTCCATATTTTTCCACCATTGCCATTGCTGATCACAACTCCCTCCTTTCTTATTTCTCCACTACCATGTACTATATTTTCTCTCTCCTTTCACTCTGACTCTGCTGTAGGGTAGTTGAGTGGTGCAGCAGACAGATCCTTGGTCCTGGGGCCAGGAGGCCCTGAGTTCCCATACTACCCCTTAGGCCCAGCATCCACCTGGCCCTATGGTCCCAGACAGGCCATCCAATCCCAGCCCCTTGCAAGAAGTAAAAAATAAAATGTTATATCTGACTATTCTCTCCTTTGTTCTACCCTTTCCTCTATCACCCACATGGCCCCTTCCCCCTTTCCCCCCTTCTCTCTTTTTTATTCTACTCTATTGAGTGTGTATATTGTTTCTTCTGAGCCATTTCTGATGAGAGTAAAGGTTCCCTCATTTCCCCTTGCCTTCCCCCCTTCCATATTATTGCAAAAAATATGTATATATCTTTTATACAAATTATCTTAGCATATTTCCACCTCTCCTTTCTTCAAATACAGTTCTCTTCTCTGCTTCATCTATAAAAGCTCCTTCGACCTGCTCTATTAAGTGAGAAGTTTCATATGAGTATTATCAGTATCATTTTTCTATGCAGGAACACATCCAGTTCATCATCATTAAGTCCCTCATATTTACCCTTCTCCTCTGCTCTCTATGGTTCACCTGAGTCCTGTACTTGAAACTTTCTGTTCAGCACCGGTTGTTTCAATAGGACAGTTTGAAAGTCCCCAGGGGGGGACTTTGAAAGACCATCTTTTCCCCTTAAAGAGGGTGTTCAGTTTTGCTGGGTAGTTGATTCTTGGTTGTAAACCAAGATCTTTTGCCTTCTGGAATATCATATTCCAAATCCTTTGAGCCCTTAATGTAGATGCTGCCAGATCCTGTGTAATCCTGACTATGGAGCCTTGGTAGTTGAATTGTTTGTTTCTGGCAACTTTTAGAATTTTCTCTTTGATTTAGGAGTTTTGGAATTTGGCTATAATATTCCTGGAAATTTTTCTTTTGTAATCTCTTTCAGGAGGTGACTGGTGAATTCTCTCAATTTCTATTTTACCCTCAGCTTCTAGGATCTCAGGGCAATTTTGCTGTATTATTTCTTGAAAAATGAAGTCTAGGCTCTGCTCCTGGTAATGGCTTTCAGATAGACCAATACATTTTAAATTATTTCTTCTGGATCTGTTTTCAAGGTCAGTTGTTTTCCCAATGAGATATTTCACATTTCATTCTAATTTTTGACTTTTTTGGAAGAGTTTTATTTCTTCCTAATTACTTGCAAAGTAATCAGCTTCCTTTAGTTCCATTTTGCATTTGAAGGAGTTATTTTCTTCTTTTCTTTCCAGCTGGTCAATTCTACTTTTTTAAGGGCATTCTTCTCAGTTGCCTTCTGTTTTGCTTTTTTCCAATAGGTCTAAACTGGTTTTTAACATATTATTTTCTTCAGTAATTTTTTTTGTATATTTTTCACCAAGCTTTCGAATTGGTTTTCATGATTTTTCTGCATTGCTCTCATTTCTCTTCCCAATTTTTCCTCCATCTCAATTAATTGCTTTTCAATAGTCTGAGCCCATTTTCTGTTTCTCTTGGAGGTTCTGGATATGGAAGCTTTGATTTTGTAGTCATCTGAGTATGTGTTTTGATCTTCAACGGGACTAAAGTAATTTTCTATGGTCAGATTCTTCTTTTTCTGCTGTTTACTCATTTCCTCAGACAAAGAAAGCACTTTCAAGGCTTTGGGGTTTTTTTTGGGGGGACACCTTACTGAGACCATTGAATAATGGTCTCCAAGGTCTTATGCTCTCTTGCCTGTGCTTTGATGTGTAGATGGCCCCCATACTTCCTTCTTCCCTGGGGCTATAAGGAGGTATCCTGCTATCTTAGTATGGAAGCCCAAACTGCAACCTGGAGCTGAGTGTAGGTAAACAGCAGAGTCCTACCCTGAGGGAGAGCAGAGAAGTCTCTGCAGAGTTCCCTCACCATCTCTGGGGGTGTCAGGCTACTTTCTCCAGATTCTCACTGCAGATCCTGCAGCAGGTAGTACTCCACACTCATTCCAGTGTAGCAGAGTTCTCTCCCTGTCCCTTCAAGCTGTTGTCAGTGATCTGTGGGCTGTGTTGTGCTGTGCTGTGCTGTGCTGTAGCCAGGCCTTTTTTTCCAACCCCCAGTCCTGGGGAAACACACCTTTCCTGTGGAACTTCTAAGTTATCTTGGACTGGGAAAATGTATCATTCAATCCTTCTGTGAGTTCTGCCCCTCTAAATTTTGGGTAGAGTCATTCTTTGTTTTCTTGGAGTTGGGAGGGGAGGAGTTCCTGGGAAATGCTGCCTTCACTGGTCATCGTGGCTTGGCCCAATTCTGTTTTCTAAAGCATTCTTCTCCTCAATAACTTTTTGAATTGTTTTATCCATTTGACCTAAGCTGATTTTTAACATGTTCTTTTCTTCAGCGTTTTTGGGGATCTCCTTGACTAAGCTTCTTACTTGATTTTCATGTTTTTCCTGCATCTCTCTCATTTCTTTTCCCAATTTTTCCTACTATCTCCTTTACATGATTTTCAAAGTCTTTTTTGAGCTCTGTCATAGCCTGAGTCCAATTTCTGTTTTTCTTGGAATCTTTAGCTGCAGGAACTTGTACTTCCTCATCTTCAGATTGAGTATTTTGATCCTTCTTGGGATCATAGACAAAGAATTTCTCAACGGTGTTCTTCTTTTTTCTCTGTTTACTCATTTCTCCAGCCTGTGCCTGGTTTTGGGGTGCTTACTGAGCTTTTGAGTATTATTGGGACACCTGCTTTGGAGTTTTTTTGGGGGGACGCCCCACTCAGACCTTTATTCCTCCAAGGTCTTATGCTCTCTTGCCTGTGCTTTGATATGTAGTTAACCTCAGGCACTATCCTCTGCCCTGGAGCTGTGAGGAGAGTCCCTGCTATCTTAGTATGGAAAGCAAAACTGAAACCTGGATCTGAGTGTGGGCAAACAGCAGAGTCCTTCCCCAGGGAGAACAGAGAGATTTCTGCAGTCTCCCCTGACCCCCTTACTGTCTGTGGGCTGTGCTCTGGAGGTGCAGGGTGGTTTCCCTAGATTCCCACTGCAGGCTCTCACCACAGGCCTGCTCTGAGGCCAGTGATCCTCACTCCACACTCATTCTGGTGCGGCAGAGTTCTCTCACCTCCCCTTCAAACTGTTCCCAGTGATCCCTGGGCTGGGATGTGCTGGGCTGGGCTGTACTTAGCTGTGGCCTGGGCTTTTTTCCAGGTCCTTGTCCTGGAGAAAACTTTTAAATTCTCTTGAACTAGGAATATGTATCACTCAGTCTTTCTGTGGGTTCTGCCCCTCTAAATTTTGGCTAGTCATCATTTGATGGCTTTTGGAGTTTTTTGGGGAAGGAGTTTCTGGGAAATGCCTTCACGCTGCCATCTTGGCTCCACCCCCAAGAAGAATACACTTTTCTAGCTTCCTCTTAGATTGAATGCAAACATTTATAGATCTAGTCCTCTTTTTCTTGGGTAAACTCTCTAGAAAACCTAATGCTTGGATGCATTTGGTAGTATATAACAGAACCATATGTCAGAAGGAGGCCATAAATGCTTCCTTATTCTTAGTTCTTTGGATATGAATCTAAGGCTTGTGAGAGCTGGTAAATCATTTAATCTTTTCTTTCTGTTCTGGTAATGACTCAATTGTGGAGAGATGAAATGGGTAATTTATTCTATCTGGAGACAGTAGGAAAAGGTATGTCATCCTCATACATTGATGGAGCCATGGCATCCATAGTATGCATATTTCCTTCACCAAAGAAGGAAAAATTATGCCTTTCCATGCTGTGTGATTCTTGTCCAAGTCTTTATATCCAACCTTCCAAAGAAGACCCATTCAATCAATCAGAGACTCTGTATGTCTCTTTCTTTCTTTCTTTCTCGTGCATGCACATACTCACACACATGCACACACAATTACATAGGCACACAACTCAGAGGTACCTAGAGATAGCCAGGATGTGCACTGGAGAAGGTGCTTGATGGAGTCAGGAAGAGAAATAGGTAGAAGGATTATAAAATAGATTTCCTTGGTGAACACACACACATATATACATATCTGTAGCCTCTCTCCATTTGACACTGACTGATTTTCATACATGATGTTGAAATGGATTATCTCCTAAATTAGATGGTAGCAAGAAAGTTCAGTGGGTAGTGTTAGATGTAGTATTAATAGCCTCAGACACGCCAAATGAGT
The DNA here is from genome assembly GCF_037893015.1 of Macrotis lagotis. NCBI lineage: Eukaryota > Metazoa > Chordata > Mammalia > Peramelemorphia > Peramelidae > Macrotis > Macrotis lagotis. The sequence goes on from NC_133660.1 coordinate 35,429,563, forward strand.
TCAAATCTTACCTCAGATATTTCTTAGCTGTATGACCCTGAATAAGTTCCTTAATCTTAACATCAGTGAGAAGAGGATAATAACAACTACTTCTCAAAATTGTTATGGGGAACAAATGAAATGACCCTGCAAAGGACTTCATAATAATGATAGCTAATCTTTATATAGTATATTTATTATGCGTCAGGCACTGGCTAAGCAGTATACAATGATTTGTTCATTTGATTCTCATAACTCTGGGAGCTAGGTGCTGTTATTCCCATTTTACAATTAAGGAAACTGGGGCAGATAGTTGAAGTGACTTATCCAGGACACTGTACTTAGCAAACTTTGATGCCTCCACAGGGTATCTTTGCTTAAAGCTATGAAACACCTTGTATAAATTTTGACTGTTTTCACATGATTATCTATTATCAAAAGGCAGATAGGTGGCATAGTAGATAGAACATGAGCCCCAATGTGAGAAGAACATGAATTCAAATCTGACCTTAGACACCTGACTCTTACTAGCTATATGATCCTGGGCAAGTCATTTAACCATGATTGCCTCCCATCCAGACCATCTCCAGGTGTCTTGATCAATATCTGGTCACTGGATCCAGATGACTGGAGGAGAAACTGAAGTTGGTTTGCCCAACCCCCCTTACTTACATCTAACTCACCTGCATGTCATAGCATCACCTTTCTCATCTTATGGTATTCTTCAAGAACAAAGGACCAAGAACAATAATTTCATATTCTCATTCATTCTCACTGTATCTTTTTGATAATTAACTCAAATGAAAAGAAAATCATCATTGGTAACATACTTCAGTCTACTTGAGGCACTAAGGGTCTTCCCATTATCCTTTAAGTTATTTATACTACTGAGTTAGCTGAAATAATTGTGTTCCAGAAATGATTCATAATCATACCATATCCCCAAGACAATATTAGTGTAATTTAGGCAAAATATTTTAGTAAGGAGCAATATTGCTTAGTTTGCAAATGCAATCCAGTATGCTCTCCCATTATTATTTAGCTCTGGGTCCAGTCTACTGTCTATTTGTAGAACTGTCCAGATATATTTAACAGTCAAATAATTCAATTGATTGTCTGCCTACCTACAAGCTATAGTTTGGACAAAATATGTTTTTGTGTACTCCCCCCCCCCCCCCGCCCAATAAATGGTTATACAGACTTTACTAAAATTTGTGTGGATTCCCTTGGAAAATTTTGTCATGTTCCTGTATTCAACATGATGAGTACAATGCCATTAGCAAGCGAAAATATAAGGAGTGCCTTGCCATCCTTTAGAATTATTTAGCCATATGTAGGTCATTTTCTAAGACCCAGGAGGATGTCTTAGCAAACATATCTGTCCATTTTATGCACTGTTTAATGTCAATACTCAAGCTGTTGTTGGACAAACTTGCGAGATCATAGGATTCAGTTCCTGAAGGAAATTTATATCATCTGTCCTTTCTTGTTTATATATGTAAAAAAAAGTGAGACTGAGATGTTAAATGACTTGTTCAAAGGTGTACAAGTTATAAAAAGTTAAGACAGATTTTAAGAGCAAATCATTTGATTCTCAATTGAGGGTTCTTTTAATATCACCTTTCCTCTTAAATGGGGGAAAAACTAAGGCAGATAAAGGGACATTTACTATATATTAAGTTAAAGCAAATTTATTAGTCAGAAACAAAATTCAACCCAATAAAATTTATAACAATATTTGCATATTGTATATGTATAATAACTTATATGTTACATATAATGCATGTGCTATATATACTATCTTAAATATAACAAAAGGGGGCAGCTAGGTGGTATAATGGATAAAGCACCGGCCCTGGAGTCAGGAGTACCTGGGTTTAAATCCAGTCTCAGACACTTAATAATTACCTAGCTGTGTGGCCTTGGGCAAGCCACTTAACCCCATTTGCCTTGCAAAAACCTTAAATATAACAAAAACATAAAATACTTAATTATTCTCCAAAATTATTTATGCTCTTGATTGCATTGACCATCTAACATTTCCTAAAATTAAATGAAGGCAAGTGATTAATTCTTTAATATGGTTCTAAAAATGCTAGCTTTCTTAAGATGAAGAAGTTGGAATAAGAATTAGCAAAGAGGGGTGGCTAGGTGGCGCAGTGGATAGAGAACCGGCCCTGGAGTCAGGAGGTACCTGAGTTCAAATCCAGCCTCATTACCTAGCTAAGTGGCCTTGGGTAAGCCACTTAACCCCATTGTCTTGCAAAAAAACTAAAAAAAAAGATTTTATTTATTTTGAGTTTTACAATATTTCCCCCATTCTTACTTCCCTTTCCCCCATCCCCCACAGAAGGTGTTCTGTTAGTCTTTACATTGGTTCCATGTTATACTTTGATCTCAGTTGAATGTAATGACAAAGAAATCATATCTTTAAGGAAGAAAAATAAAGTGTGAGATAGTAAAATTACTTAATAATATAACTTCCCCCCCCCCCAATTTGATGGTAATAATCTTTGGTCTTTGTTCAAAATCTGTAATTCTTTTGCTGGATACAAACAGTATTCTCCATTGCAGATGGCCTAGAATTGTGCCTGGTTCTTGCCTGGCAGGGATGAGCGAGTCCATCAAGGTTGATCATTGCCCCCATGTTGCTGTTAGGGTGTACAATGTTTTTCTAGTTCTGCTCATCTAGCTCATTATCAGTTCATGCAAATCCTTCCAGGCTTCCCTGAATTCTCCTCCCTCCTGGTTTCTGATTGAATAGTGTTTCATGCATACATATACTGCAGTTTGTTAAACCATTCCCCAAATGAAGGACATTCACTTAATTTCTAATTCTTTGCCACCACAAACAGGGCTGCTATGAATATTTTTGTACAAGTGATGTTTTTACCCTTTTTTATAATCTCTTCAGGGTATAGATCCAGTTGTGGTATGGCTGGATCAAAGGATATGCACATTTTTGTTTCCCTTTGGGCATAATCCCAAATTGCTCTCCAGAAAGGTTGGATGAATTCACAGCTCCACCTGCAATGTTTTAGTGTCCCAGATTTCTCACATCCCTTCCAACATTGATCATTGTCCTTTCTGGATATGTTGGCCAGTCTGAGAGGTGTGAGGTGGTATCTCAGAGAGGGTTTAATTTGCATTTCTCTAATAAGTAATGATTTGGAGCAACTTTTTATATGACTATGGATTGCTTTGATTTCCTCAGCTGAAAATTGCCTTTGCATATCCTTTGATCATTTGTCAATTGGGGAATGGCTTGTTTTTTTGAAAATTTGACTCAGTTCTCTGTATATTTTAGAAATGAGTCCTTTGTCAGAAATAGTAGTTGCAAAAATTGTTTTCCAATTCACTACATTTCTTTTGATCTTGGGTACAGTGGTTTTGTCTGTGCAAAAGCTTTTTAATTTAATGTAATCAAAATTATCTAGTTTGTTTTGAATGATGTTTTCTAACTCTTCCTTGATCATTAACTGTTTCCCTTTCCATAGATCTGATAGGTAAACTAGTCCTTGATCTTCTAGTTTGCTTATAATATTGTATTTTGTGTCTAAATCCTGTATCCATTTGGATCTTATCTTGGTATAGGATGTGAGGTGTTGGTCTAATCTAAGTTTCTGCCATACTAACTTACAATTTTCCCAACAGCTTTTATCTAAGAGAGAGTTTTTATCCCAACAGCTGGACTCTTTGGGTTTATCAAACAGCAGATTACTATAATCATTTCCTGCTATTGCACCTAGTCTATTCCACTGATCCACCACTCTATTTCTTAGCCAATACCAGGCAGCTTTGAGGACTGTTGCTTTATAATTTTACATCTGGTAAGGCTAAGCCCCCTTCTTTTGCACTTTTTTTCATTAAATCCTTGGAAATTCTTGACTTTTCATTTCTCCATATAAATTTATTTATAACTTTTTCTAACTCATTAAAGTAATTTTTTTGGAATTTTGATTGGTAGGGCCCTAAACAAGTAGTTTAGTTTTGGTAGAATTGTCATTTTTCTCATATTAGCTCAACCTATGTACGAACAGTTGATGTTAGCTTAGATGTTTAAATCTGATTTTATTTGCGTGAGAAGAGTTTTGTAATTGTTTTCAAAAAGTTTTTTGAGTTTGCCTTGGCAGGTAGACTCCGAGGTATTTTACTTTGTTTGAAGTTACTTTGAATGGAATTCTCTTTCTAGCTCTTTCTGCTGTATCTTGCTAGTCATATATAGAAATGCTGGGGATTTACGAGAGTTTATTTTATATCTTGCTACTTTACTAAAGTTGCTAATTATTTCTAGTAGTTCTTTAAATAACTTTTGGGGATTCTCTAGGCATACTATCATGTCATCTGCAAAGAGAGTTTTGTCTCCTCCTTCCCTATTTGAATTCCTTCAATTTCTTTTTCATCCCTTATTGCTGAGGCTAACATTTCTAATATGATATTGAATAGTAATGGTGATTATGGGCATCCTTGTTTCACCCCCGATTTTACTGGGAATACCTCAAGCCCATCCCCATTGCATATAATGTTTGTTGATGGTTTCAGATCTATACTGCTCATTCTAAGGAACAAACCATTTATTCCTACATTCTCTAGTGTTTTTTATTAGGAATGGGTGCTGTATTTTGTCAAAAGTTTTTTTTCAGCATCTATAAATATAATATGATTTCTAATAGCATAATTAACTATATCAATAACATACCTAATGGTTTTTCTAATGTTGAACCAACCCTGCATTCCTGGGATATATCCTACTTGATCATAATGTATTATCCTAGTGATAACTTGTAATCATTTTGTTAAGATTTCAGTTAAGATTTTTGCATCTATATTCATCAGGAAGATAGGTCTATAATTTTTTTTCTCTGTTTTGACTCTTCCTGGTTTAGGTATCAGAACCATATTGATGTCATAGAAAGAGTTAGGCAGAGTTGCATCTTCACCTCTTTTTCCAAAGAGTTTATATAGAATTGGAACCAATTGTTCCTTAAATGTTTGATAGACTTCACTTGTGAATCCATCAGACCCTGGAGATTTTTTCTTAGGGAGTTCAATAATGGCTTGTTGAGTTTCTTTTTCTGAGGTAGGGTTATTTAGGTTTTTAATTTCTTCTTCATTTAATCTGGGCAACTTATATTTTTGTAAATATTCATCCATTTCAGTTAGATTGTCAAATTTATTGGCATAGAGTTGGGCAAAATAATCCTGAATTATTAGTTTAATTTCTTCCTCATTGGTAGTGAGTTCACCTTTTTCATTTATGATACTAGCAATTTGGTTTTCTTCATTCTTTTTTTTAATCAAATTGACCAGAGATTTATCAATTTTATTGATTTTTTCATAAAACCAGCTCTTGGTTTTATTTATTAGTTCAATAGTTTTCTTGCTTTTGATTTTATTAATTTCTCCTTTAATTTTTAGAATTTCTAATTTGTATATTTTAGAAATGAGTCCTTTGTCAGAATCATGAGTTGTAACGATTGTTTCCCAATTTGCTACATTTCTTTTGATCTTGGTTACAGTAGTTTTATCTGTGCAAAAGCTTTTTAATTTAATGTAATTGAAATCATCTAGTTGGTTTTTGGTGATGTTCTCCAACTCTTCCTTAGTCATAAACTGCTCCCCTTTCCATAGATCTGACAGGTAAACTAGTCCTTGATCTTCTAATTTGCTTATAGCATTGTTTTTTTTTTCTCTCTCATCACACTCAATTTGGATCAATGTACAGCATGGAAACAAAGTAAAGACTGACAGATTGCTTTCCATGGGAGGTGGGGAGGAGGGAAGTAAGATTGGGGGGGAATTGTAAAACTCAACTAATATCTTTAATAAAAACAATTAGAAAAAATTTTAATTTGGTGTTTAATTGGGGGTTTTTAATTTGTTCTTTCTCTAATTTTTTTAGTTGCATATTTAGTTCATTGATTTCTTCTTTCTCTAATTTATTCATGTAAGCATTTAAAGATATAACATATTCCCTGACAGCCACCTTGAGTATATCCCATAAGTTTTGGAATATTTTATCATTATTGTCATTATCTAGGATGAAATAATTAATTCTTTCTATAATTGTTGCCTGATTCACTCATTCTTTAAAATGAGGTTGTTTGGTTTCCAATTAGTTCTGGGTCTTTATCTCCTTGGCCCATTATTGCATATGATTTTTATTGCATTATGATATGAGAAAGATGTATTCACTATTTCTGCCTTTCTGCAATCTATCAATAGGTTTTTATGTCCTAGCACATGGTCATTTTTTTGTGTAAGTGCCATGTACTGCAGAAACGAAAGTATATTCCTTTCTATCCCGAGATAATTTCCTCCATAGGTCTATATTATCTAGGTTTTCTAACAATATATTTACCTCCTTAACTTCCTTCTTATTTATTTTATGATTATATTTGAGAGCGGGAGGTTGAGGTTTCCCACTAGTAGAGTTTTGCTGTCTATGTCTTTCTGTAGCTCTTTCAACTTATCCTCTAGGAATTTAGATGCTGTCCCATTGGGTGTGTACATATTCAGCATTGAAATTACTTTATTGTCTATGGTACTTTTTAGGAGGATATAGTTTCCTTACTTATCTATTTTAACACTATCTATTTTTGCAGCTGCTTTGTCTGAGATAAGGATTGCTATCACTGTTTTTTTCACTTTAGCTGAAGCAAAATATATTTTTCTCCAACCTTTTACCTTTACTCTAGATGTATCTCTCTGCTTCAAATGAGTTTCTTGTAAGCAGCATATTATAGGATCTGGTTTTTAATCCACTCTGCTATTCACTTACATTTTAAGGGAAATTTCATCCCATTTACATTCAAAGTTTACTAACTCTTTATTGCCCTCCATGCTACCTTCCTTCTGTTTGTATTTTCCCCCTTTTTTCCTTTTATCTATATTCCCCAGTATTTTGTTTCTGAATACCACCACCTTCAGTGTATTTGCCCTCCTAAATCAACCTCCTTTCTCTTTCTTTTCCCTTTCCCTTTTCCCCTTCCTCCTTCCCTTCCTTCTGTTAGTTCCCCCCTTTTCTCCCCCTCCCTTCCCCCCTCCCCTTTTCCCCTTTTAATGCTTGAAAGGTAAGATAAGTTTCTTAATTTGATTAAGTGTGTCTAAGTTAACTTTAAGCCAAGTCTGATGAGATGAAGATTCAGGTGGTTCTCACCTCCTCCCTTCTTCCCATCAGTTATAATAGGTCACTTCTGGCTATGCATATTCTCTCTAATAGACTTGCAATTCTCAAAAGTTATGAGACTCTTTCTCCCAAGTGGGTATATAGCCAGTTTCATCTTATTGTATAGCAAGGTTGTTTTTTTTTTACCTTTTCATGTGTCTCTTGAGCCTCCTGTTTGATGTCCAAATTTTCTATTTAGTTCTGGTCTTTTCATCATGAAATCTTGGAAGTCTTCCATTTTGTTAAATGTCCATCTTTTTCACTGGAAGAGAAGGCTCAGCTTTGCCAGATAGTGGATTCTTGGCTGTATTCCAAGGTCCCTTGCTCTTCAGAATATCTCATTCCAGGCCCTTTGATCCCTCAAAGATGCTGTGGCCAGGTCCTATGTAATCCTTACTGTGGCTCCTTGGTATTTAAATTTTTTCTTTCTGACTGTTAGTAGAATTTTTTATTTTATCTGATAGTCCTGGAATTTGGCTGCAACATTCCTTGGTGTTTTCATTTTAGGATCTCTTTCTGGAGGGGATCCATGTATTCTTTCAATAACTATTTTACCCTCTCATTCCATGATATCAGGGCAATTTTCCATCACTAAATCCTATAATATTAAGTCCAGGCTTTTTTTTCTCTTCAGTATTTTCAGAAAGGCCTATAATTCTCAAATTCTCCCTTCTTGACCTGTTCTCAAGGTCAATGATTTTGCTGACGAGGTATTTTACATTTTTTCTATTTTTTCAATCTTTTGAGGGGCGGCTAGGTGGCACAGTGGATAAAGCACTGGCTCTGAAGTCAGGAGTATCTGGGTTCAAATCCGGTCTCAGACACTTACTAATTACCTAGCTGTGTGGCCTTGGGAAAGCCACTTAACCCCGTTTGCCTTGCAAAAAAAAAGACATACAATCTTTTGCTTTTGTTTAACACAATTTTCTTGTCTCATGAAGTCATTAGTTTCTGCTGATTCTATTCCTTTTTTAGAGAAGATTTTTCTTCATTTATCTTTTGTAACTCCTTTTCCAGTAGTTCCATTCTATTTTTGAAGGACTTTTCTATTTGCCCAAATGTAGTTTTAAGAGAATCATTTTCTTTTTGCATTTGCCCAATTGAAAATTTGAGAGAATCATTTTTTTGTATTTGAGAGAGTTATTGTCATTTTATATTTGCCCAATTGTATTTACCAAGGATTTGTTTTCTTGTTTCATAATGTTAATTTTCTCTTGGGTTTCTTTTCCCAATTTTTCCAATTTATTTTTAAACTCCTTCCTGATTTCTTCAAGGAAGTATTTCTGGGCTGGAGACCAATTCATATTCTCCTCAGCAGTGCTAGATCTCTCTGAGTCAGGATCTGTCTCTTCTAAGTGTTTCTCCATGCCCCCCCCCCCCCATTTTCTCTGGCCCATCAAAAGATATGAACTATCTGTCATTTTTCAAAAGAAGAAATGCAAGTTATCAGCAACCATGTGGAAAAAATGTTTTCCAAATCTGGGAAACATTTTTTAGAGCAGATGTTCTTAACTTAGGTTCATGGTATTTTTTGAAAATAAATACTATTTTAATATAATTAGTTTCTTTTGTAATGCTGTTTTTAAAAGATTATTTTTGGGAAGTTCATAGGTCTCACCTATGGAATATTTGATGCAATAAAAGTTAAGAACCCTTTCCTTAGAGGGTTACCTAGAGCATCAGTTCTCAAAGTGTGGTTCACTGTGTGACCTTGGGCACGACACTTAACCCCATTGCCTTTCAAAAACCTAAAAAAAAGTGTGGTTCAGATAGATCTTAGGGATCCCTGAACCCTTTTAGAAGATCTTTGAGGTCAGAACTGTTTTCACAATAATACTTAGATGTTTAATTTTGAATATGATAAATATCAATAGCTATAACTCATAAAAATAGTGATTTTTCTTCTTGTTAATCAAAGAAGACCATACATATTATATTGATTGTATTCTTCTCACTGACTCTTCCAGGACCATCTTAACCCAGTGACCTGATATTATTGGACCCTTAGATGTGGGTCTTTGCCCATATTATTAAGGTACCACAGAGTTGCAGTATGGTATTTCTATGTTATGGTATTTCTATGTTAACAAACTTACAGTAGGGGAAAGCTAATCTATCTCTCTATGGTCTAATTATCAGGATGGTAATTCTATGGTGATAATATTTCTACAGGAATGCTAATCTGTCTCATGATGGGCTAATCTTTGGCAACAAGCTTTCAGTAGTTTGGTAAAGCTACCCTATCACTCAAAGTTCTATGCTACTCAGTTCTGCAACCATACTCCTCCCTCTTCCCCCTGCCCCGAAACAAAGACCTGTTCCTGGAAGCTGTCCAGTAGTTCATGGAAATAATACCACTAGATCTCTAGCAGGCATCATTTATATCAGAACTATGATAGCATCTGATCTTCTTTGAAATTCCAAGCTAAAGAAAACATCCTTGGGAAATACTTTCCCTTTTGTCTGTCTTGTGTAGTCCAAGAATTTCATCTCTTAATCATGATCCTGTTCCAAAAACCAACAAAATAGAACTGGGTCCCTATTCCATTATTCCTACCTGGGGTATCCAGGCAACTTGGGAGTGCTTTGAAGACTCTAATTTTTTCAAAGTAAACAATTCAGGTTCCATAGGATGCAAAGTTAAGAGATTTTAGGGGATGCCGTGAGGTAGGGCCTGAGACAGGCAATGAATCACATAGTGGTAGACCACCAGTTTGATCCCAAGATCCAACTATAAGTTTTTAACTGCAGCAACTTTAATATATGCTATTGGAGCTGGAATTACTAGGGCTGTTAGCACCAGACTTGCCCTCCAATGGATCCTCATTAAAGGATTTAAAGTGAATTTATTCTAGTTATAGGACTCTTAGGGAAGTGAGGAGGAATCAATAATTTTTTATGAGTATAAAGGGATCTTTAGATAAAAAAAATTGAGAATCACTGATTTAGAGTCCTGAGAAGTTAAATGACTCACTCTGAGTCACACAGGTAGTATGTGTCAGAAGCAAAACTTCAAGCCAGGTCTTTTGTGTTTCAAAATTGACTCTCTACCCAAAATACCACAAGTAATAGAAGTTCATAATTTATACACAAATAAGATCTTTGCCTATTGAAATAATCTTTTTTTATGTTTATTCAGCTCGTGATGAATCTAAAAATAATTAGTGTATGCAAAGTAGGGCAGTTAGTGGTGCAGTGGATAGAACACTAGAATAGAATTAGGAGGATGGATGCTCAAATACAGTCTCAGACACTGGAGACTTACTAGCTTTTCGACCTTGGACAAGTCACTTAATCCTGATTGTCTTAAATCCAGGGTCCTCTCCAGTTGTCCTGATTCACATCTGGATACTGAATAACCCAAATGGCTCTGGAGGGGAAAGTGGAGCTGGTGAGTTGTACCTTTTCTCAAATCCAATTCATGTGCTTGTCATGGCATCATCTCACTGATGTCATGGTCTTCTTCCAGAACAAAGGACAAGCATCATCATCATCATCATCATCATCATGCAAAGTAAAACAGGACCATAGAAAAACATTAACAGTAACAACAAATAGATACCATATATTAAATGACAAAATTATAGCTCTTTCTGTTCAGGGAAGACCAATTTTGAAATAAACTGTTAAAATCTAGCACTGTATAATTTAAGTGAATTTTGTCATGTAAATTACCTCTAATAATTCCATTCTAAACTAATATGCATCTCTGCTTCTATAATTTTTGTTTTTTCCAGGACTGAACAACTTGTTAGGATTATGGACCTTGTGATTTACTTCAAGAAAATGTAATGAAGAAGATATTTTGGATTTTCACCTACTGAGTACCTTTTTTGGACTCCTCTTTCAATCTTCCCCAGGCAAGCACTGGAGAGGTGGGAGACAAGGATTACAAAGGAGACAAATTTCTCCCTCAATATCTCCAAATGCTCCATTTATTCATCAGAATAAAAGTGCTTAAATATCCTTCCCAGACCCTAATCCACTCCCACTCCCATGGCTTAGCAAAACAAGATTCTGATGCTCAAAGGCACAAGGTGATGATAATTTACAGTATTCCCATACACAACAGTTCTCAACATTCCCCAAGAGCAATAATTAAGTAATAACAGTGTAGAGAGCCAACCTAAAACAAAGAAACTTGCAATAAGTTAAGATTCCAAAAACATTTCCATGAGGATTGAATGGCTGACTGGTATTGTATTAAAAATCTTTTAATCATGATGCTATGTTTCTAAATAGAGTTGGCTCACTAAAAAAAAGACTAAATTTAACTTTTTCTTTAAGATTAAATATAACAATACCATTCAATAAAATAAATGTTTAGTTCAAAACTCTTCTTTTCAAGTCAATCTCACTAGCCTCCTGAAGTCCTTTCTACTTTTGAGGTATGTGCATCATTTACACAGTTCTCTTCTGTACACATTTCTGATTCAGACTCCTCAAGATAATCTTGTAATCTTCATTTCAAACTACTTTTTTATCTCTCTACAGGTCCTAATAGCAATTTTATCAACAGTGGAATCTTGGAATAAATACTGACTGTCAATGATAATAAGGTTTTGAAGTTAACTAAAGGTAGAGATGAGGCCTGTAATTTCATTGCTCTCCCTTATCTTAGAGAGCTAACTCAAACATCAATTTTTAAAGATGGAATTCTATCTACCAATTAAACTCACCAAGTTTCCTACAACCTGTAGCCCTAGAGAACTTAAAGGGGAATATGAGTGGGTCTCAAGTCCAAAAAATCCTCTTGGAAGAACTCAGAAAGGATTTTAGAAATCAAATAAAAGAGGTAGAAGTAAAATTAGGAAAAGAAATGGGAGTTATTCAGGAGACCTATGGAAAAAACTGGAAAAGAAAGCATGGAAATTAACTGAAGAAAACACCTCCTTAAAAAAAGTAGAATTTACCAAATGTAAATGGAATAAAAAAGTTAACTGAGGAAAATAATTCCTTAAAAAATAGAATTGGCTAAGTGAAAAATAATGATGATGAGATATCTTGAATCCATTAAACAAAATTCTAAAGGACGCAAAATAGAAGATAATGTAAAATACTTCATTAGGAAAAACAACTGGCCTTGAAAATGGATCCAGGAGGAATAATTTAACAATTATTGGACTACCTAAAATCCATGATAAAAAAAAGAGATTAAATAGTAATTTTTTTTAAAATTTAAGGCAATGCAGTTAAATGAATTGTGCAAGGTCACACAGCTAGGCAATTATTAAGTCTCTGAGATGGGATTTGAACTCAGGTATGCCTGACTTCAGGGCCAGCACTCTATTCACTGCACCACCTAGCTGTCCCTTGAACAGCATTTTTAAAGAAATTCTCAAGAAAAACTTCCCTGATATCCTAGAACCAGAAGGCAAAATAGTCACTATAGTAACTATAGAGAGAACCATCATGCCCAATCAGTGACCCAGGTAGGAACTGTCAGAGGATATAGGCACTGGGATATTAGCTATATGTTGGAATGCTAGTTTTTCCTCACAAATATAGCTTAAGAAGTCTCCCCATGCTTTTCATAGTCTTTGCTTTGTCTCTTATCTTTTTTCTCTTCTTTGCTCTCCCAATAGTCTTTTTTTTAGTTTTTTTTGCAAGGCAAATGGGGTTAAGTGGCTTGCCCAAGGCCACACAGCTAGGTAATTATTAAGTGTCTGAGACCAAATTTGAACCCAGGTACTCCTGACTCCAGGGCCAGTGCTTTATCTACTATGCCACCTAGCCACCCCTCCCAATAGTCTCTTAATGACTAATTCAGTCATTGTTCTATCAGTGTAAAATTCACCTCCTGAAAGAACTCCTCAAATGAAAACTCCCAAGAAAAATTGTAGAATTGTCAACAAGAAACTATTCAATATCAGGGAGCTACAATCAGGATAACACAGAATTTAGTTAATTGCAACATTAAAATTTTGAAATATGATGCTCTGGAATTGGATTATAAGCAAGTGAACTAGTTAGAAAAACAAAATAATTTTGCAGGAGAAAATATGGATAATCAATGAAATAGAGGACTTTCAATCTTTCTTGATGAAAAGCTTAACAGAATACTTGATCCACAAAATACAAGACTCAAGAGAAACATAAAAAAGCTAAACAGGAAAGAAAAACATGTTATTCAATAAGATTAAACTATTTACATCCTTGTGCAGAAAGATGATAGTTGTAATTCTTGTATATCTCTATTAGGTCAGTTAGAAGAAATCATATATATATATATTATATATATATATATATATATATATGTGTGTGTGTGTGTGTGTGTGTGTATGTGTGTGTATAGACAGAAAGTAAGGGAATAGGTTTACTTTTATGTGATGATATAAAAATGAGGGATAGAAAAAAGGGGATGGATTGGGGGAAGGGAAAAGGAAAGAGAATATGGCAGATTATAACATATGAAGAGGCAGAAAAAGACCTTTTATAGTAGAAAGAAAGAAGGGAAAAGTGAGCATCATTTAAACCTTGCTCTCATAAATTTTGGTTCAAAGAAGGAATAATAGACACACTCATTTTGATAAAGCAATTCATCCTATCCTATAGGGAAGTAGGAGGGGAAAGGGAAAAGAAAAGGGATGAGGATCTAATACAAAGGAAAGGCAGAAGTAAAAGGGGGAGGGGGAAAAAGCAGGGATCAGGGGGCTGACAGAAAGGAAGGTTGGAGAGAGAGTGATTAGAAGCAAGCAGTTGTCAGAATCATCAGTGAAAGGAGAGATAAAATTATGAACAGGGAAGAAAGTAGGATGGAGGGAAATACACAATTAGCGATCATGGCTGTGTATGTGAATGGGATGAACTTTCCCATTAAATGGAATTAGAGTGTAATAAAATAAGAGTGTAATAAAAACCAAATTCTACATTTGTTGTTTATAAGAAATACATTTGGGGGGGGGGCGGCTAGGTGGCACAGTGGATAAAGCACCTACCCTGGAGTCAGGAGTACCTGGGTTCAAATCTGGCCTCAGACACTTAATAATTACCTAGCTGTGTGGCCTTGGGCAGGCCACTTAACCCCATTTGCCTTGCAAAAACCTAAAAAATAAAATAAAATAAAATAAAAGGAATAAGGAAGGAAATTACATTATTCTAAAGGGTACCATAGACACTGAAGTGATATCAATACTAAATATATATGCACCAAGTGGTAGAGCATCCAAATTTTTATAGAAGTTACAGGATGTAACAGGAATAAGAGTTCCAAGAAGACAAAGACAGCAAAACTATAATAGTGGGGGAGTTCAACCTCCTCCTCTCAGGATTAGATAAATCTAACCATATGAGAAGAAAGAAGTTAAGGAAGTGATTGAAATTTTATAGAAGTTAAATATGATAGACCTCTGTAGAAAATTGAATAGGGACAGAGAGAAATGTCTTGTTTTCTCAGCAGTGCATGACACACAAAAATTAATAACCAAAAAACTCACCATCAAATGCAGAAAAGCAGAAATATTAAATGCATCCTTTTTAGATCATGATTCAACAAAAATTATGTATAATGATGGATCATGAAAAGATAGACTTCAAATTAATTAGAAATTAAACACCTAAATCTAAAGAATGGAGTGGGTCAAACAACAAATGCTAGAAACAGAAACAGTAATTTCATTAAAGACAATTACAATAATGAGACAACATACTAAAACTTATGGGAGGCAGCCAAAGCAGGTTTTTGGAGGATATTATATCTCTAAATGTTTTACATGAATAAAGTAGAGAAAAAGGAGAATAATGAATTGGACATGTAATTAAATAATCTCAAAAAAGGACAAATTAAAAATCCCCCCAAATTAATAATCCTGAAAATCAGATCAATAAAATTCACAGTAGCATAAGTATTGAACTAATAAATAAACTAAGAACTGGTTTTATGAAGAAAAATTTACAGAATAGATAAAATTTTCATTAAATTGATTTAACAAAGAAATAAGAAAATCAAATCATCAGTATCAAAAGTGAAAAGGGTGCATTAATCACTAATGAAGAATTTAAAGCAATAACTACTTTGCCCAACTGTATGCCAATAAATCTGACAATCTAAGTGAAATATATAAATATTTATCCCAAAATATAAATTGTCCAGATCAACAGAAGAGGAAAAAAATACTTAAATAGTCCCATTTTAGAAAAAAATAAATTGAACAAATCAACAAGGAACTACCTGAAAAATATCTCCAGGGGCGGCTAGGTGGCACAGTGGCTAGAACCCTGGCCCTGGAGTCGGGAGCACCTGAGTTCAAATTTGGCCTGAGACACTTAATAATTACCTAGCTGTGTGGCCTTGGGCAAGCCATTTAACCCCATTGCCTTGCAAAAAAAAAAAAAACCCTAAAAAAAAAAGAAAAATATCTCCAAAGTCAGATGGATTAATAAGTGAATTCTACCAAACATTTAAAGAACAATTAATTCTAATACTATATAAACTCTCTAGAAAAATAGATGGAGTCCTGCCAAATTGCTTTCATATCACAAATATGCTGCTGACACCTAAGATAGGAAAAGTCAAAATCAAGAAAGAAAATTATAGAACAATTTCCTTAAAGAATGGATGTAAAAAATTTAAATAAAATAATAGCAAAGAAATTACAGTAATTTATCATAAGAATAATATACTATGACCAAGTGGGATTTCTACTAGGGATGCAGGGTTGTTTCAATATTAGGAAAACTATCAATTTAATTGACTGTATTAATAATAAAACAAATAGGAATCATATGATTATGTGGATAGAGAAATAGCTTTTGACAAATATAGTACCCATTCCCTTTCAAAACACTAGAGGGCATAGGAATAAATGTAGTTTTCCTTAAAATGATAAACAGCATGATTCTAAAATCATCAACAAGCACTATATGTAATAGGGATAAGCTAGACGCTTTCCCAATAATATTAGGGGTGAAATGATTATGCCCATTATTGCCACTATTATTCAGTATTGTACTAGAAATGTTTGCTTTAGCAATGAGAGAAGAAAACAAAATTGAAGGAATTGGTAATGAGGAAACTCTTTGCAGATATATGATGGAATCTTAGAGAATCTTAGAGAATCAACTAAATACTAAAAGGAATTAAAAACTTTAGCAAATTTGAGGATATAAATAAACCCACATAAATATCAGTATTTTTTTATATCTTACCAAGAAAACCCAGCAGTAAGGGATAGAAAGAGAAATTCCTTTTAAAAATAACTATACAAAATATAAAATATTTGGGAATCTATCTGCAACGATAAACCCAGGAACTACTTGAACACAATTTCCAAACATTTTCGCACAAATAAAGTCATATCTAAACAATTGAAAAAAATCAGTTGTTCATGGGTAGACTGAGTGTATATAATAAAAATGGCAATTCTACCTAAATTAATTTACTTATTCGATGTGATATCAAACTCCAAAAAATTTTACAAAGCTAGAAAAAATGATAACAAAATTTATATGAAGAACAAAAGATCAAGAATACCAGGGAAAATTAATGATAATAATGCAAAGGATGCTGACCTAACTTTACCAGATCTAAAACTGCATTATACAGTAGTGATTGTAGAGTGGTAGAATAGGTTAATCACCATAGTAAATTACTATAGTAATCCACTCTTTGAGAAACACAAAAACTCTATTTTGTGGGATAATAACTCAATGTTACAAAAACTGCTGGTAAAATCTTAGCATAGGGCAGCTAGGTGGCGCAGTGAAACCGGCCTTGGAGTCAGGAGTACTTGGGTTCAAATCAGACCTCAGACATTTAATAATTACCTAGCCATGTGGCCTTGAGCAAGCCACTTAAACCCATTGCCTTGAAAAAAAAATCTAAAAAAAAAATCTTAGCATAGACCAACATCTCACTCCAAATTTGCAATTTGGAGCTCACATAGTGAACTAGAGCTCAAATAGTAAGAGAATTTATTAAGACTAATGACTCAGAGTGATAAGGGACTCAGAGTGATGTTATATTATACAGGTGCAAAGTTATTGCATAGACTGTATCCCCGAGGTTATGCAAATAGCAGGAGAAAAATCTAGGACTTATATTGGGGTCAAGGGGCCAGTCTACACACTGGGATAGGGGTCAGCATAGTCATTAAGGATTATGTCAGAATGTTCAGTAACAAAGTCTCATTTTGAATAACAAATGGTCAAATGATTTAGACTTGAAAGATTTAAACATTTAGATAAAAACAAATTAAGAGAACATGGAACAAATTACTTGTCAGTCAATGTAGAAGGGAATAATTGTGGGTCAAATAAAAAATAGAGAACATCGTGAAATGCAAAATGGATAATTTTGATCACATTCAATTAAAAAGTTGTTGCAAAGCAAAACCAATGCAACCAAGAACAGAATAAAAGTAGAAAACTAGAAAACAATTTTTGCATCCAGTATTTCTGATAAGGCCTCATTTCTCAAATATATAGGGAACTGAATCAAATTCATATAAATAATGTCATTTCAATTGCTAAATGATCAAAGGATATGAACAGGCAGTTTTCAGATGAAGAAATTGAAACCATCTATAATCATAAAAAAAGATCATCCAACTCACTATTTATTAAAGAAATGAAAATTAAAATAAGTCTGAGGTACCACCTCACATTTATGAGTTTAACTAATATAACAGAAAAGAAAAATGAAAAATATTGAAGACAATGTGGAAAACTGGCCCAATTTCAATGTATTATTCATGGGGTTCTGAACTGATTCAACCATTCTGGGGAGCAATTCAGAACTATGTCCAAATGGTTATGAAATTGCATATTCTTTGATTCAACAATGCTCCTACTAGATTTGTATCCCAATGAGATAATTAAAAAAAAAAGAAAAGGATCCAAATGTACAAAAATATTTATAGTAGCTCCTTTTGTGGGAGACAAAAAATTAGAAATTGAGGAGATGGCCATCAATTGGAGAATGACAGAACAAATTGTGATATATGAATGTCATGGAATATTATTGTGCTATAGGTGGATTTCAGAAAAATCTGGAAAGACTTACATGAACTGGTGCTGAGTGAAGAGAGCAGAACCAGGAGAACATTGTACAAAATAGGAGCAACATTGTGTGAAGATCAACCATGAGAGACTTAGCTCTTCTCAGTAATCTAATGATCTAAGGCAATTTCAAAAGACTTGTGATTGAAAATGACTTACACAACTTTAGAAAGAATTATAGTTTGTAGACCAAAGCATGCTATTTCACATTTTTAAAATTTGCCTTTTGTTTTATTTTTCTCAGTGTTTTTTCCTTATTGTTTGCATTCTTCTTTCACAATATAACTAAAATGGAAATATATTTAACATGATTTTACATTTATAATATGTCAGACTTCTTGATATCTTGGGAAGGGGGAGAGAAGTGAGAAGGAAAAGTTTAGAACTCAAAATATTACAAAAATGAATGTTGAAAACCCTTTATGTGTAATCAGAAAAAAAATATTAGCACAAACTCCCCTATTAGGTTTGTGAGAACAAGCAAATCTTACTGATGAAAGTACATAACCACAAATTTTGGGGAAACCACTGATCTAGCTTTAAAGAGTCATAGGGTAAAAGTGGTTTCAGAGAACACAATTAGGATTGTTTAAATTACTTGAGCCAGATTCTTCTTATGCTTATGCTACTCTGTAGTGAAATACTTAAAGTTAGGTACTTTTGACTAATCTTTGAAGCTATGACTAATTCTTCGATTTAGGATTGAAATGAGCCTTGGAAGTCATCTAGTTAAACTAAGCCATTTTTAGAGATGAGGAAAATGAACATCCCCAAATTTAAGTGGTTTGTCTGAAGTCACACAGATGTTATACATATCAGAGGCACAATTTCTTTTTTTTTCTTTGTTACCTTCAATTTTATTGTATTACTGCTATTTTTTAATCAACCTAAGGTTACAGCTACATACTGAACATCTGCAGAATTGTAAACCTAAAATCTGACATTCTTAATATTAATAAAGTAATTTTTTTGACCCATGAAATTTTAGGGTAGAATATGTCTTTAGTCACCATCACCCTTCATCATTTTACATTAGAGAAAATTGAAGTTCAGGTATGTTACAAATCACATTCCTTCATTTGGTATCTAACAACCCCTGCATCTTGTCTTTTAATAATGTTGGCTCCTTCTGACTTGCTCTTCAACTTTATATTGCTTGGATAAATTAACTTAAATCAATATAGCATAGATATTAATATAACAAGTCCACTTCTCAATTCCTTCACAAGATTCTCACAAATGCAATTGTTTTCCATTTAAATTCACAGAACTTTGTATGTTCAGCTATAAACTCTTTTCAAAGAAAGGAATTGATCAAATAAGGGAAAATAGTATTTTTTAAAGGAATGAGTTTCCTTACTACCATAACAAAAGTGTTCTTAAATTTTGTCAGTAAGATAAAGCTTAGTTACTTTCTAAGCATCAATGACATCATGGTAACTTTCAATTTTATCATCTTCCTAGCCTGAGCAATGTTAGATAATTAAAAGACCCAATTAAAGTAAAAAGTAATTAGGTCACATTTCATATTTTATATCAGCCTTAATAGAATCTTTGTATTGGTATGGCTTAGTATTTCTGTTCTTCTCCTTTGTTAATAACAGGATGGATCACTGATTTTCAATAACAGGACTAACCTTATACATGTTTTAATTACAACATGCGGAGATCTACCATGTCTATTACCTTTTTATTCATATGCAGTTTTGACTTTTTTCTTAAAAAATGACCTGATTTTAATGTTGACTACCCTTTAGTTGTGAAAGTAGTAGTTGGGATTTTCCTTACAGAATTTCTCCTGTAGAGTTCAGTCAGAAGATGGGCCTCAGGACCTCTTCTAACAAATTTGTAACAGACACAACATACACAAGGCTGTTGCTGTTTTTTAAGGTGTGATTTCTCCTTCCCATTCATATTTTCTTTTCTTTGAACATATTGCACAATATTTTATTATTAAAAAAAGATTTTGTCAGGCAAAAAAGTTTTTCTCCTCTTCTCAGGAGATACTATGTATACTATTTTTTGTAAGAGGTAAGTGGTTGTTTGTGTGGCCATCCTGGACAGAACTAACAGGTTTGTAGGCTCCAAGTCTGAAACAACAACAAATTATTTCAACTATGAATTTTCCAATTCCATGTAGCATGCCTGTTGTTGAGAAAATTCCTCCAATAATACCACACAGTCTCACCAAAAACTGCCAGAATGGCATATGTTCTTCAGTCGCTGTTACCATAAGGGAACTAAGATCATATTTCATAAATATCCCAGATACACCATGGCTTCCTGCTGCATGGTTAATGGCATGTTCCCTTTCTGTCACTGAAAACTGGTGAGTGTCTGCTGAAATTCTGTATGTATTGAGTTTTGTTGGCACAACTGTGATAAAGTACTGGAACATCTGGTTGTGATCTATAGCAATTTTTTCAGTTCCAGCTAATAGATTAATAATTCCTGGAACAAGTTCACCAAAAGACAAATGATCTATTCTATGGGAAAAGTTGTAGGTGTCATGGCTGACAAGTGCTGCCAGGTGTGCATGACCTCGGGGATGTGGAATCGCCTTGCCCACAGTTATGTGAAAATTTCCTGCAACTTCATTGACATACAGATGACCATGAATTCTGCATGCATCTGGAGGTTGTAATGAATTATCTTCCCTAGCGGGTAGTGCTGTTGAGGCACTTTTAAAAGCACTTTTGAATATCACATCTTGTAGTGAATGTTCCTCTTGCAGCCTACTCTGAATTGTCTGTAACAGTCTCTGCCACTCTCTTTGTTGGGGTGAAAGATCAAATATTACCTTATGGTACAGCACACGCCAACCACCATGATACACGGAAGCCCTCAGCCACTCAGAGTCCCGAGGGTCCGGAAATATTGCGGGAGCTTTTCCAGAGGCACAATTTCAAATAAACCCATCTGATTTGAAATCCAGCATTTTCCCCAAAGGAATTACAATAAATGTGATATTCATTCAGTATACATGATGACTCTTTTTTCCTCTTAAATTTCTCAATTTAGTAGTGATCTCAATACAAATGATGGTTAGAAACGCAAAGGATTCAAATACTATTTTCCCAAAAGCAAACTACATCCTTTTAAATCCCTTCCTTTTCTATTCATCCCACTTTTTTGGTGTTTCAGATTATGAATGTTAGATTTCTTGGATACATTTCTACATTTCTTTCTGACTTGAGGAGACCCAAGAGAAAAGGAAGCTAGGCCCCAAGTATTTTGTGGTTGGCTGAGTTTGCAGGCTTCTGGTGACTCACTGTTTGCTGATCTGGTTGGGCAATGAAAGTGCCCACTTACAACAGAGGACTTTTCCCTCTAAATGTCAACTGTTGAAGATTCTTTATTTGATAGACAATCCAGAAAGAATTATTTCAGTGTACATATGAGGCAACATATCTCTAGGAGGAAATTAGAGTTCCTCATGAAGTTGATGAACTACAATTCATACTGAGAGTCTTGTCTTCAGTCAACTTTTTCTCATCCTGATAATCAAGTTTCCCAGGAACATGAACATGCCTATCTCATTCATATCTGAATGGATTTATTTGGAATTAGAAAGCAATTTTGTAATTACATTGATCTTATGCTTAAGGACCCTTCCAGCTTACAATTCATTTCTCTAGAACTGTTTTAATATTTCCTCAGCATGATTTAAATCATAGAGACAGAGGGTTTGAAATTAACCTCATACAGAGACTCTGTGAGTCCTGCCTCTGGTGTTAACTGGCTTTGTGATCCTGGGCAAGTCCTAACATCACTCTCACCAATGATCACCTCCACTAGTAAAGAATCATAAAAAAAAAAAAACCCTCTACCTGGAGTTAGACTAAATAGAGTAAATATTTTCTCTCTCACATTACAAAAATTGTGTTAAAAATTGCAGTTAATGAACTCCTGAATCCTTCTACACAAATCAAAAAAGAGCCTATCCTCAAATTCTAGGCTAGATTATAAATCCTATAATAATCAGTGGCTACTTCCCCAGTCAGATGAAAGATGGGTTCACTGTATCAGTATTGGTGGTTGCCCTCCAAGTTACTAAGTTCTGCATACACTTTGGTCCAGAAATACCACAACCAAGCTTGTATCTCAAAGAAATCAGAGAATGAGGAAAAGAATGGGCACACAAACTTAGAACAGTTTTTTTAATTGTGGCATAGAACTGAGGAGGGTGCTCAGAAATTGGGAATGGATGAGCAAGCTATGATATATAAATATGATGAAAAACTGTCATGCTATAAAATAAAAGACTTTGTATAAACAGATACTGGGAGAAATGAACAGAACCAGCAGAATAATTTATACAATGACAGCATTTAAAAAACTTACAAAATCTTATCAATACAATGATCAATCATGATTCCAAAAGACCAGTGTAGAAGAATGTTGAATTCAAATGAAGCCTGAAATGTGTACTTTTAAACATAGCCATTATTTGATCATTGAAAAGAAATAAAAATTAATTTAAAAAGGAATAATGTTTGGATGATAGGAAGCAATATCTCATAAGAGGAAGATTTGGTGTCCATGGCAGGAGAGCCAAGTTCTGTAGTTCTATGAACTAGTGTTATATACCACTTTGGGTTGGGTGAAAGGGTATATTTTCAAGGAAACTGAGTCTAAGGAAGATTGGAAGATGGTCTGAAAAAGGAAGTCCAAAACAAAGGCTTTCATTTTTTTTTCCCTTTCTAAATCAGCATTTATTATTTAAGTTCTGGCACAGGTTATGAAGGGAGTAGAAGTCACATTGTCTTCTCTAGATGAAGTTGATCCAGATTTCTGGGCCTTGATACAGCTTATAATGAAAAACATTATAAGCTGAAATTTCAGGGAGTACTATTTTAGGAAAACGTCAAAGGGTGATCAAAGTTACATATCCAATTCTTTGGAACTGGTATTCTCCTTGGATCTGCAGCACATCTTTGTTTTGTTCCTTTCATGACTTCATTTGCTTGAGATTGTTGTGATCTTTGAGATTACAGGGCATCATTCTTATTATGGAAATGAAGCATAGCAATCTGATGAGTTCTACCCCATTCATTTCAGTTCTTATGGAACATTCATGTCATTAAAATCTTTGTGCTAAATAATTCTCTCATCGCCTTTCTAATTTGAAAATGGGTCTAACTAGTAGGTTTCCTGTTCCTACTTCCATTACCTCCTCAATCAAAGTGATCTGATGCTGATAGACTGAAATGCTGCCTTGTCATTTTTGGATTATGTCCTTTAAATTTCTACTGATTTTATTGCAATAGATTTCATTTCCATACACTTCAAGTTAGTCAGTTTGTTCCTATTTTCCAGAAGTTTATAGTCTTCACTGGTGGCAATCAGCTCTCCCATTATTTTTTCTGACCATATTGGAGAACATGTCCTGCCTCAGCCTCTTGATGTTCATTTTGGTGGGTTTCTGGCCTCTTCGGCCTCCACCACCATCTAGGCCTAGGAAGGGAAGAAGGAGAAAGAATGGATGGAAGGACGGTGATGGGAAAATTGAGGAAGAGAGAAGGTAAAGGAAGAGAGAAGGAAAGAGAGAAGGCAAGGGGGAAAGGACTGAGGGAGAAGAGAGAAGAGAGGAAGGAAGGAAAAAAAGGAAAAGGGGAGAAAAAGGGAGTCTTTTGGGTTTGCTTTTTTTTTTAAATTTAAATGCTGAGTTTGGCTCCACATCAAGCATGTCTTAACTTTTTTTATTTTTTAAAACTCAGAGGAATTTAGTTCCCCCTCAAAGACATCTGTTTCTAATGAAAAGTCTTCGGGAAGCTGGACAGTGAAACAAGACTTTCTTCTATCTATCTATCCCTTTTTCCTGCTCTTGCCTTCTTCTCTGATTTAGCACTTCCGATTTAATGAAGAAATATGAGTCCCCATGAAGACCCTTTTCCCATAGTCAGGAAAACCTCACTCTGAGCTGGCGCATGTTAGTGCATTTCTTGGTCACTAGTGACCACCGACAGGCTACCAATATGGAGCATCCTGGCAGCCCCAGCCCCAGGCTCGTGCCTGGTCTCTGCCAGCAACTCCCTAGGGTAAAAGTTCACTGCCAGACTGGGCTGGGCTGGGCTGGGCAGGGCTAGACTGGAGCTCTTGGAGCTAGCTGTCTTCCCGGCGAAGGCGGATCAGCTCCTATAAAATCCTCCACCTCCCTCTCTTCGCCTGCCCCTTAATCTCCACCTCCCTACTCCTCATACGGCCTCGGGGAATTTCTCCCAACCCCCTGCCAATTTCCTGGGTGTTCATGGATAAAAGCCACCCGGAGGGCTTGGGATGCACAAAGTTGGAGAACGATCCACCGGTCCGACTAGACCTCCTCTTGGAAAGCATAACGGTTTAGTTACCATGCACCCTAGTCCTTGCGCCCAAGTCCCTGTAGGCTCTGCTTGCCTTCGTTCAGGGCTGCTGCCCTTCTTGATGCTGGCTACTTTAATCTGGACTGCCAGTGGTGAGAAAGGGAGCTTGCAAGAGGGTTGGCAGGGAGGAGGGAGTGTGATCCTGGACTAGTCAGACTGGGGACCAATGACCAACCTCTGTTTGTGTCTCAGCTTCCAGGCCGGTGTCTTTTGGAGAGCTGCGCTGCAAGTGTTTGAAGACAGTCCAAGGAATTCATCGAGATAACATAGCCAATTTGGTGATGATCAAACCAGGGGCCTCCTGTCCCAGACTGGAAATCATGTGAGTTCATGTGCTCTGTCATCATTCTGTTTTTAAAGGTTTTGTTTGTTTTTGTTTTTACTGCTTCCCCCCAATTCCCAATTCAGTTGCCCCTGCCCTGCCCTGCCTCACTCCCTCTCTGTGTTCTTTTCCCTTCCAGAATCACTCTGAAGAAGGGAGGTAAAATTTGTCTCAACCCTAACGCCCCTAAAGTGAAGAATTTCATCCAAAGATATTTCAACAATAATTCTCCACTTTGATTACCTAAGGTGTGTATAAAATAATCAAACGTTTCACATGAATGGAGAAGGGTTTACTCTCAAATGCCTCACAATCCTTTTGTCAGGAACACTGAAAACCAGAGAATGAGCTCTGAAGCTAGGTCTCTGTTCATGTTTCTGTCTTTCGCTCTCTCTCCGGGATCTATAAACATCTATGTGGACATCTTTGTAAAATGTTAGATTTGGAACAGTTGAACTGTGCCAGAAATGAGTGTGGTTGTGTCTGGAACACTGGACTCAGAAAAGACTAAGATTCAAATTCTTCTTCTTCTTATTATTCAGATTCAATACTTATCAACTTCAGGACCTTGGACAAATCACTTAACCTCTATAACCTCTGGCAAGTTGCTTTTTTTTTTTACATTTTTGCAAGGCGATGGGGTTAAGTGGCTTGCCCAAGGCCACACAGCTAGGTCATTATTAAGTGTCTGAGGCCGGATTTGAACTCAGGTACTGCTAACTCCAGGGCAGGTGCTCTATCCAGTGTACCACCTAGCCGCCCCTGACAAGTTGTTTTTAAGTGCACTTGGTGATGCACTGGTCCTTGGAGTCAAGAGGACCTGAATTCCAATCCATCTCTAAACACTTATTAGCTGTGTGACCTTGAACAAGTCACTTAACTCTGACTGCTTTGCATCCAGGACAATCTCCAGTAATCTTCATTCATACCTGGTCACTGAACTCAAATAACTGGAGAAAAAAGTAAGGCTGGTGACTTCAGAAAGCACTCCCTCAATAAAATCCAAGTCACATGCATGCCATGGCATCACCTCCCTTACATTGTGCTTTACCTTCCTGATGTAATACTTTACCTCCCAGCTTCTTTTCCACTTCAGCTAAAATCCTGTCTTCTGCAAAGAAGCCCTTATCAGTCCTCCTTCATCTTTATGCACTCCCTCTGAAATCTGCTTCCCCTCAAATTAATCTTGTAGGTACCTTGTTTGTACTTAAGTATTTTGCAAGTTGTCTCCACACCTTAAACTGTGAGTTCCTTGAGAGTAGGGACTGTCTATCACCTTTCTTTGAGTTCTTATCCCTCAGCATAGACTTATTCAATATGTTTTGACTTAAACTATTGGTCCTTTATTGTAGAAGAAAATCATGACATCAGGGAGGTGATGCCATGACAAGCACAAGAGGTTTTTATGAATGAGGGGGGAACTGTGCTAAGTCACCAAGCTTACTTTCTCCTCCAGAGCCACCTGGGTCCAGATATGAATCAAGACTTGAGATGGCCCTGGATGTGAGGCAATCAGGGTTAAGAAACTTGTCCAAGGTCACACAGCTAGCAAGTGGCAAGAGTCTGAGGCTGAATTCGAACTCCTGTGCTACTAAAGTATTTGTGAGCTCAGAATCTAATTTTCCTGGGCATCAGGAATTTTTGCTTCCCCTTAAGCAGGGCAAGTTTTTTCCCCCTGACTTGTTATTGATTTTTTTGTTTATCTCCTAATGGATTTAAAGTTCTATTTTTAAAAATTTAGCAGTTTTAGTGATTATAAATTGTAGTTATTTAATTGTAGAATGAAGTTTAAACTGATCCTCTCCTTTTCTCAATAGCAGAACTGAGAAAGACTAATGAAGTGAAGATTCTCTGCAAGAAAATTTGGATTCCTTCACAGAATATCATTCAAGGAATTTTTTTGGAGGGGAGTTCAGAGAATACTACAAGAAAATAGACATTCTTTTAGGTGTGTGTGCTTCAGTTGACTATGTACTGATTTGGCACCAACTTTATGGGCAGGAGTCCCTGCTGTTGGCATTTTCATTGTCTTGTTATGAAGGTGGCATTGATTTTTTAAAAGTTATTTGAGCCATTTATTTTTTTACAATGCAGATTATTCCTATATAATGAACTCTTTGACAATTGACCAACTCTTTGGAAGTCACTCCACAAAGTGGCAGTTGGTAATCTATGAATGATATAGGATTACTGTAATCCAGACATTTCAAAAGTTAAAGACTCCCAGTTAGATGGTTTTAATGTGGAAATGAAGCCATAATTATTAGGATAAAGGAAATTAAAAGAAAGGATTTCCAACTAGCACTAGGTACTTGTACATTCAGTGAGATTCATATCTCAGGATGGAAATGCTCAAGAAAACTGGCATGTCATACATCTATCAGTCACATTTTACTTAGAACTTCTAAATATTTTAGTTTTTAAAAAAAAGGAATGTATACTTTCCACATTTAACCAGAGTGGTGTCAATTTTTATATGTCATAATGTCATTGTACATGGATTTTTTAAGATTTTATTGAATATTATTAGAAACTGTGTTTACATTGTTAGTCATATATATGTGTATATGTTTACATATATAGATTGAAAAATGAAGAAATTAAGAAAACAATTAAATTCCTGATTTATGACTTTTATATACTTTCATTTTTGTAGATATATTTTATGAAAAAAGTGAATTTACTAAAGTCAATATTACTTCTACAGTTTTGAGAGCTTACAATGTAATTGGACAATGCTTCATGTATTTTTTCTTTAAAAATAGATGAACTATTAGGGTAGAACTGTGGGGGAAATTGCTTTTATACTGTGATGAAGTAGTCAGAACTATTTTTTTTACCTTGTGTTATAAGAAATTATTATGTCAATATTTTACAGAGTGAGTACTTTTTTCTTTTCCATTTAATTGTACTTGTTTTATTCCTTGTGAGGGAGAAATAAATGTTTTCCAAATTCAAATGATATTGTATTCTACTTATTTTAGTCTGATGGCAAAATACTAGCATTTATTATCCATTATTTTTACATAATTTAGGTGAAATAAATCATAATAACTTATCTCCAATCACATCATCCCTGATGATCATGGCCTTATCGTGACAAATAGTGTTGATATTCAAGTCAGACACCTAATTCATTGTCCCAGAAATTATAGGATCTCTAATTTAGAGGCAAAAAGACCTGAATCCCATATTGTCAGAACTATAGTGAAAAATGAAAACAGTGGTGAGTTGGTAAATATTTAACAACTGACTCTCAAAAATAGTACACATAGCACCCTTTTAAGCTCAATCTATATTATAAACATTTCCACATCATTCACAAGTCTGAACAATCAACAGAATAAAAAAGCAAGGTCTGACTGGTAGCTTTTACTGATTTCTGAGATGTAAATGCTTTTCAAAGGAAATTTAACAAATGGCTCCAGTCCATAGGAGTTGGATGGAAGAGACTTTTCAGGTTATCTTGTCCAGCCTTCTTATTTCAAAAGAGGAAAGAGACTAAGACTCAAGGAGCTTAGGGATTTTCTCTTTTGGCCTAAAATCATACAGGTAGTAGTGACTTAGGTGAGATTTTACTTCAGTTATTCTGAACTTGGTCCAGGGTGCTATACCTTTCATTCCTTATGACAGTAATTTCACTTAAAAATGAGAACAAAATCTTTCTGTTGTAGGATGCACCAAAAATCTATAGGTTTTCTAGATGATTATTTTCATCTGACTAATAGAGAGTCCAGAAAGTCCAAGTTCAGATTTAATATCTTGAAACTACAATGAAGCTTTTGGAGCACTGTATTTATCTGTAATTTCATTGTCTTCTTGGAGAATGAAAAACAAACATCATCATCATTCCTCTATGAATATCAAGTTTTCTTTATCCTCTACCTGACCCAATCTAATTCTAAAAGGAATCTCTAATTTCAGGTGAATTCCATTCTATCAAACTTTGGTAGTGACAGATTCTTTTGTCCAGATAGTGCAAGGCTGGGGATAGTTTGAGAATAGAGATAATTTCTTTGTCTAAGGGGACATAATGTCATTCTCAGTCCCTCATTTAATACAGCTCATCTCTTATTGTATTATCTATTCAGAGATGATTGCCACCTCTCAGGAACATCTACTCTTTTGTCCTTCATTTTCTTTTAGGCTTTTGCAAGGCAAATGGGGTTAAGTGGCTTGCCCAAGGGTAACACATCTAGGTAATTATTAAGTGTCTGAGGCTGGATTTGAACTCAGATACTCCTGACTCCAGGGCTGGTGCTCTATGCACTGTGCCACCTAGCCTCCCCAGGAACATCTGCTCTTTGAAAGATATAAACTCTGTGAACCTGCCACCATGATAATCTTTGGTCTAAGAGAGATGGTCAAATAATCATCTTTTTTACAAAAACATGCTAATTTTATTAATAAAATTATTAAATTACCCAGAAACTATGTCTAGCAAAGTTTCTAAATCACCCCACAATGTGACTTAGAGCAAATCTCCTAATTTCTTTGGGTCTCATTCCATTTGTAAAATGAGGAGGTTGGTCTAGATCACCTCTATGGTTCATTTTGGGTCATAAAATGCTTGGTTCGATAATCCTGACTTTATCCAGAATGTCATTTTGAATTCTGGAATTATATTTTAGGAAACTGCAGAATTGAGATAAAAAAAGGAAAAGATTCATAATGGTAAAGGGCCTTGGGAGTTTTAGTTCTTTCTGACTCCAGGTCCATTGTATTAACTAGCTGCCCTGATGCAAACATACTGAAAAAAAATTTAGTAAAGTGGTTATATAAACATATTAAACAGATTAACTATGATCAGGTTGAATTAATAACAGAAATAAAAATTTTAGTTTAATAATAGGAAAATTCAGAAATGCAATAGACCAAATTAACAAAAAAATTAGACACATGATTATAGCAATAGATATAGAAAAATGCTTTGACAAAATACAATGACCATTCTTGATAATAACATTTAAAAAATAAAAGAACAAAAGGATCTTTCTTTAACATGAGAAACAGTACACATTTAAAATCAAAAGTTTATATTAACTGCAAAAATGAAATGCTAGAAATTCTTCATAGGACCATAGATTTAGAGTCAGAAAAGACCACAAAAAATCTATGTAGTTTGACCCCTCCCCCAGGAATCTGGTGCTCAAAAAGGTTAAATGAAAAATCAAACAGGTGCTAAGTGAAAGAGATCAAAGAGTCTTTCCACTGTATCATATAAGAAATTGTCATAAACTTTATCACCATCATCATTTGATATGGAATGAAAATGATAGCTCCAGCAAGGAGAAATGACAAAGAAATAGAGGGAGTAAATATAAACCACAATATCATTTTTACTTCTATAGAAAACCCTAAAATGCAAATAAATATTGGCTAAAATAATTAAAAACTTCATCAAAGTAGTAGAATATGAAATATCCCCTTCCTAAAAGATCTAGTCTTTTTGTATAACCCCCACAAAACCTGGAAAGAGATAGAAAAAGAAATTTCCTTCAATATATTAAATGTACAAAATGTTGTCAGAATATTTAATTCTTTATTTCAAGATCAACCCAGAATATTTTTTAAGAAGTTATCATTTTCTTTTCTGATCTTTAGAAACATCTGGTATAATCTGGGATAATCATTCTTGTAAAGTTGAAAATTTCAATGACTTTTCAAATCCTATTACTAATATCATACGTATTAGGCAAGATGCTATAAAGATTAGAGTGCAGTTTAAGCTTTTGCAACATAATGCTTTAATTATTCATCATGGGATAAAGTAGTAAACCTAACCTTAACTCTACCCTTTCTTTGAAACTTTAAGATTTAATAAGATTTAATAAATAAGACTTAATATTGTTAACACCCAACTCTTGACAATTTTTATACACTACGTGCCTTGTTCCAATATCTTACAGTTTTTTTTAGAATGAATTATTCCGATTAAAGTCTTTGGGAAATCTGTTGCTGCTGCTGTTCTCAGCTCCTTTGGGGGTTTTTTGGAAACAATCCTGGAGTGGTTTGACCTTTTCTTCTCCAGTTCTTAGGAAACTCCAAATATATTAAGAAAGGCAAATCATTTCATAATATCTTCAAAAGTTAATAGCATGATTTTGATATTGCCATAATGGAGGGTTCTTTTTTAAGTATGAAGAATAATTTGTGAAAATAATTGTTTTGAAAGCTAATAGTTGTTGATTATTACTTGACTCTGGGGGAAAAAGTGTCGTCATGTCACACATTTAAGTTGACCATGTTATCTGTCATTTCCCAGAGTCTAGTCAATCAACAAAACAATAAATTAAGCCCTGAGTAGCAGCATTTTCCAACTTCCACTTAACCCCATTGCTTTGCAAAAACCTAAAAGAAAAAATCATCAGCAAATTGTTCTAAGTGCTTTCTTAACCCATCACAAATAACAATAGAAGCAGAAATATGATAACTTCAATTGATGATGATGATGATGATGATGATGATGATGATGATGATGATGCTCATCCATTCTGGAAGAAGACTGTGACATCAAGGAGGTGAGGCAGTGACAAAATTTGAATGAGGCAGTGCTGTGCTAGTCACTAACCTCACTTCGAACAATAGGAGATGGTCCTGCATGTGAGGAAATCAGATGGTTTCATTTAGGTTCTGCTTCACTCACAAAGCAGATTTTTTTTCCTTCAACTTACATTGGCTTCCTTTTAACACACACATTGTCTTACCCAGCTTTCTCATGAAAGCTCATTAGTAATCACCCACCATTATTCTTCTTCTGTTTTTTCACATTATTCAATTTTTCTCTAGAAACAATCTACATGGAAATTAATTTTTACTAGATATTTTTAAACTTTATGAGTTTGTAAACAAAATGAAAAACTATTGGTTGGTAAATAACATTGCTCTCAATTTTCATTGTTTTGTAAAATGATTGACATTGTGATTGAACAAAAAATCCAAGTTTTCCTTGTCAAGTTTGCTTTTAACTGCTTTTTCTTCCATTGTTTCCTTCTACTTGTGAAACAACAGCATTTCTAGTCATCTGTTATCTGCAAGTTTATTTTCTAACTCAATTCTTTTGACAAGCAACTCTGGGTCAGAGTCAAACTCTGACTAAGGTGTTTGCTGAATGATTTTAATCTCCTTGTGGTGGCAATTGGATTGGTTAAACTTCTGGAGGAAAATTATGATCATTCTATTGTACAATACTCATTTTCCCTTTTAATTGCTCATTTAAATAATTCAGGGTTACATAGTTTCAATTGTTTATCATATAATTTTCTCATTATTATCTTCCTGACTTGTTTTAATATTAATTCTGAACTTAGCTCTGACAAATCAGTTACCTGACTATACTTAGCACAGAACACACTATGAACATTTAATAAAGGCTTTTTGATTCAATCTAATTACTTGACTGTACTAGATAGTTACCTTAGGGATAAATTCCATATCAACAATTTCTTTTTTCTTTCTATGAAAACTTAGTCAATTTAATGGGAGTTATTTGGTTCTGATAGTATTCGGTGTTTTTTTATTTTCTCTTTTTTATTTTTATTTTTGCAAGGCAACAGGGTTAAGTGACTTGCCCAAGATCACACCGTTAGGCAGTTATTAAGTGTCTGAGATCAAATTTGAACTCAGGTCCTTCTTACTCCAGGTTCAGTACTCTATCCACTGTGTCACCTAGCTACCCCTTTTATTCTCTTTTTTGAGAAAATGTTGGGGTGGCTAGGTGGCACAGTGGATAGAGCACCAGCCCTGGAGTCAGGAGGACCTGAGTTCAAATCTGTCCTCAGAAACTTGTCTTGGGCAAGTCACTAAACCCCATTGCTTCACAAAATAAATAAATAAAAGAAAATGTTCATGATAGAAAAACATGTTTCCTTGGAATCTTTAATTCTTTGACTTCTCTTGTTTCTTCTTTATGAATCCTTGTTTTCTTATAAATTTCTCCTAATTTTCTCTTGTCTCACATTTTGGTGTGTCTCCTATGTAAAGGTGTACGTTGGTCTGATTTGAAGAATCTCCTCAAGTTTCTCATAGGATTTCTTTGACTCTTTATCCTCAGTCCCCAAGGTTTATATTAAGCTGCAATTATTTTTTTGGTGATCTTTTTGCAGATATCATTGGTACTGTAATATGCAATGTCCATATAGGCCTTGAAATAATGTGTGTGCAATAAGAACAGCAACCCTTCCACATCTTTCTTTGCTTCTCTAAGGAGGATCTGTAAACTTATACTTATATTTAGCTGCAATACCCTTCTTTGTTCTGTGTTTTTCTTTGAATAGCAAGAAAAACAAGATTGATATGATTCAATTCCTTTAGCAATATATACTTTTATAGAATAAGAAGTTGGCATTTAGAAAGCCCACAAGCAAAATGAAATTTGCTAACAGTCAAAAAATGGAGTGGTTCTTAGTCCTTCAGTCAACAAATAGTTATCCAGCATTTATCATTTGCTAAATATCAAGGATACAAGGAAAGGAAAACAAACTCCACTTATCAAGGAGCTTGCGGTCTGTTGGGGGGAATTACTACATACAAACAAGCTACAGAAAGGATAAATTGGAAATAATCAACAAAGGGGAAGCCCTAGAATTTAGAGGAATGAGGAAGGGCTTCTTGTGGGATGTAGAATTTTATCCATTTCTTGAAAAAGTCTTAGGAATCCAGGAGGTGTGTGTGGCTGGGGGGAGAACATATCAGACACTAGGGCCAGCCAGTGAAACCACATGGGGTAACTGGATGGTGCAGTGGTTGGAGTATTGAATCTTGACTTCTCTTCATGAGTTTGAATTCTGTGTTGAAGCTCACCATCACAGATCACTCAACTGCCTCAATTATCTTATCTGAAAAATAATCTGGTGAAAGAAATGGCTAACCACTCCTAGTACCTTTACCAAGAAAACCTCAAAGGAGGAGTCTTGAAGAGTAATAGAGGACTGGAAAAGAACTAAACAACAACCACACAGGAAGTGAAACTACATAGATTCAAGGGATAGAGAACTTTGCAAGGAGTCCAGTGTCATTGGATAAAAGGTTCTATTATCACTCCAACAACATCACCGCAGAAGCAAAAATGGATTGCAACAGACCAAGGGACATTTCAAATTTTCTTGGTTTCATCAATTATCATGGAAAAAAATTTATAGTTGGACAGACTACAGCAGACTACGGTGATGTGTCTTTCTGTCTATAAATAATTTGTATCTTGAAAAATATGCTTAAGTATGTTGTGAAGGTTCTACTGGTACACACAGTTTGATGTTGGAGGTTATAAAGTTGGGACCCTCCAAACTCCATTGCCTATAGTGGTGATATTGTATTAGGGGACTGATATTGAATATATCTGAAAGAGGGGGGAAAACCCTAGAGCTTTGGTCCTCGAATTTTATTCATTCCAAAAAGAGTGAGAAACAAGAGAATCAGTTATCTCACCCAGAAAAGGGTGAGAAGAAAACATTGGTTAATATCAAGCTATATAGTTCTCCTTCCAACTATATAATATCTTTATGAGAGAGTCTTCTATACCCAAATCCTCAATGAGATCATCGGTAGAGGTCAAACAAGTTTTCCCAAGAGATGTCCACAATGTACCACATTTTCTTTGCAAAATCACAACTAATTAAAAGTTGAGAATACATGATACCATTGTGCATATAGTTTGCCAATAACAACAAACACATTTAATTCAGTAGAATAAGATGTTACTATACAGCTGCTTTTTCAGTATCTCCCATCTAATTATCAAGATTGTGGTGTGTCCTTGGAAAATGTGACAATAGTCTCTTTTTAAGGACTTTTGTCCTATGTCACCCTGACATTAGGTGAGGTATAAAGTAGGGAGAGACATATTCATAAGAAGTATGCAAAAAACCTTTGGGGATACCCTGTATATAGATATTGTCTTTTCCAATCCTTGAGAAAAGAGGTTACTTTATTTTTTGGTGTACCCAGTGATTAGCTCAGCATAGATTCTTGATAAATGCTTATGGATTGAGATTCTTCATTCTCTATGGTTGCTAACAATTGTATGCCTTTATAATGCATACAATAAATCAAGAAACATTTCTTAAACATCCACGTGCAGTGACCATTCTCACTCTAATTACATTGGTGTCAACCATTTTCCTGGAATTTCTTATGTTCCTCAAGTATGTTTCTGCATCTGGAGATACTTTAGATATGACTACTGTAGAGGCTATGTTTGTGCGTTCAGGGAAAGAAGTGGTGTTTAGTCTATGTTTTTGGGTAAGAGTTCATACTGATGTAATCGACTTTGCATTTGAAAAAGATGACTTTTATTAATATAAAATATTTCAGTGGATATCTATCTTTAACTTCTATTTTCCCCATAAATAAATAATTGACTGGGTTAAAAGAATTAATTACAACTCAGATTTTCCCAAATAATGATGAAATTTGCAGAACTGATGTTGGTGACATGTCTTTTTAATTACTGTTGGGTTACCCAAGCACCTTTGCCAGTCTATTCCCAGAAAGCTGATTAACTCTCACTCTTATTACCTAAGGCTATCACTAGGTAGCTGTCCTCATGAGAAAGGGCAAATTTTATGTTCTCTTGTGCAAACATTAAGTATATGATGGAAATGGAGTTCACTGGGACCTTTTTTTTTTGATGAAATCATAGTCACAGTCCTAAGTCTAAGAGTAACAGCTTACTGTATACAAAACTGATAGATTTGTTGAACTGGTCCAACTCTTTTTTCTAAAAAGTGACTAAAATGTTCATCCATTGTTTTTTTTTTTAGGTTTTTTTGCAAGGCAATGGGGATAAGTGGCTTGCCCAAGGCCACACAGCTAGGCAATTATTAAGTGTCTGAGGCTGGATTTGAACTCAGGTAACTCCTGACTCCAGGGTCAGTGCTCTATCCACTATACCACCTAGCCACCCCTCATCATCCATTTCTCAATGCTAAACCCATACCTTTAAGAGGTCAAAGACAGAAAGAAATGTCAAAAATGAAACAAAAATATTCATAGAGCACAATTTGTGGTAGTAGAGAACAGAAAACAAAGCAGGTATTCATCCATAGGAGAACAGATCAATAAATTGTACAAATGAATGAAGAATTCAAAGAAACCAGGAAGAAGTCTAAACCGATGAAATCTTAATTAATCAGAACAAGGAAAGGAAAGGCCCCAAAAAAGAAATAAAGGAAATAATTCTGTAATTATAAGATCCAAGGTTGGCCTTAGAAAAGAGTTAAATTTTTTAAACTCATTTCAATGAATGCTTTAACTGTCATTTCATTTGATTCTCATAATGATCCTAGGAAGTAGGTGCTTTTATTATCACTGTCCCCTAATTTTCCAGAATAGTAAACTAAAGCTGAGAGAAATGTGGAGAAAGTTATATACTGATAAGATTTAAAACGTGTTAATAATATATAATGCTAGTGAATTATTTGTTGAGACATAATTATTAAATGTCAATAATATGTTTATTTTATACTAACATACATAACATATTAACTTGTACCATGTATTCTCTCTTTATTTTTCTGACATATACACTATTTAATAGATTGTTC
Organism: Macrotis lagotis; assembly: GCF_037893015.1. Lineage (NCBI taxonomy): Eukaryota > Metazoa > Chordata > Mammalia > Peramelemorphia > Peramelidae > Macrotis > Macrotis lagotis. Next base: position 35,465,935 of record NC_133660.1, read on the forward strand.
TTCCTCCTTTCCCCTTTCCCATCATACACTAAAACACAGAATAAAATGTGACTTTGTAATAAAGTCTTCTTCCTTCTGTTTAGAATACACTTAACATTTTAAAATTACCCTTCTCCAACATATTGGATATTCCTCAGTGTCTTATATCAGCTACAGTAGAAGCAAATTAGCTGATGATAAAGAGGAAAATATTGTATCTGGCATATTTGTATTTAATCCAATCCTTTGTTTAGCCTGACAATATTCAGATAGATGGGAAGTATTATTATCCCCATTTAACAACTAAGCAAAGTTAAAGATAGAACAGAAAATGTGGGACTGATATAAGGTATACATCATCTTTTGACCCTCACCCCTGAACTCCAAGGACTTTTAACTGTCCTTGAACTGGGGATGAACTCTGAGGATGATGGAACTCCCAAGTACTTACCAAGTCTATTGTATCAGATGAAGTGGGTTTGGAGAGACTGAAAGAAAATTCTAGTTGTAGTTGGCTTTTCCTGCAAGGCCAAAACAACTCCCCTTTCTGTGATTCCCAGGATTCCTGATTGTGATTCATGGAGTAGGACTAGTGAAAAGAAGATAATTCTTGATAAGCTCTAACTTCAGGAGAGAGAGAGAGAGAGAGAGAGAGAGAGAGAGAGAGAGAGAGAGAGAATTGAGTCCAGAATTTTAGGTCAGTGCAAACAAGCCCTCCTCTTTCCTATTGGGGCTTAACCTTTAGCCTTTACCAGGAGTCCTAGGAATATTGATCTCAGGTCATGGAAGAGTTTTTTTAAAATGTTGAAAATCCAGTAAGAGAGGAAGAGGAAAAATTAGGAAGAAAAATGAGAGTGATGTAAAAAAAATCCTAAAATGAGTCAACAGCCAGGTAAAGGAGACCCCAAAATATTCTGAATAAAATAGCACTTTAAAAACAGATTTGTTCAAGAGGTTCAAAAAAATCAATGAAAAAAATGCCTTAAAAATTAGAATTTAACAAATGGAAGCTAGTGGATTTGTGAAAAAATCAAGAAACAATAAAACAAAACCAAAAGAATGAAAAAATAGAAAACAATGTGAAATAATTCACTGAAAAAACTACTTATCTGATAAATAGGTATGGGAGAAATAATTTTAAAATTATAGGACTATATAAAAGTCATGATAAAAAAAGAATCCTGACATCATCTTTCAAGAAATTATCAAGGAAAATTGCCCAGCTATTCTAGAACTAGAGGGTAAAACAGAAAATGAAAGAAATCACAGATCACCTCCTGAGGAATCTCAGATTCCAAAATTAAAACTTCCAGGAATATAATAGTCAAATTCCAGAGCTCCCAGAATATTGTAATCATCCAGAAAAAAAAAACCAATTCAAGTATCATGGAGACACAGTTAAGATTATCAAGAACTTAGCAGCTTCTACATTGAAGTAGAATGGCTAGGAAGATATTCCAGAGGGTCAAGAACTTGGATCACAATAAGAGTCAACTAACCAGCAAAACTGAGCATAATCTTTAAGGGAAAAAATTAGACATTCAGTGAAATAAGGAATTTTCAAAATTTTTTGATGAAAAGACTGGAGTGGAACAGAAAATTTGATTTTCAAATACAAGACATAAGATTAACAGAAAAGGGCTATAATAAGGGATTTAATAAGGTTAAGCAGTTTGCATTCTTATATGGAAAGATGATATTAGTAACTTACAAAGAACTTTCTTATTATTAGGGCAATGAGAAGAAATATATATATATATATATATATATAAACACATATGGAGGGGGGCATGGGTGTCAGTTGACTATGAAGGGATGATATCTAAAAAATAATATTAAAGGTTGAGAGAAGAATATACTAGGAGAAAGAGGAAAAGAAGGTAGTGTGGGGTAAATTATGTCATGTAAAAGAGGCAAGAAAAAGCTCTTATAGTTGAGGGGAAGAAGGAGTTGTGAGGGAGGAAGTGAACCTTATTCTCATCAGAATAGCATACACACTAAATTGGGTATGGAAATCTCTCACTCTCCAGGAAAGTAGGAGGGGAGAACGATAAGAGAAGGGAAGGTAGATTTGGGAGAGATAGTAAGAAGCAAAACACTTTTGAGGAGAGACATGGTGAAAGGAGAGAAGAATGGAGTAAATGGGGAGAAGCATAGCATGGAGCGAAATTAGCAATAGTACTTGTGGAAAAAAAATTTGAAAAAAATTCTTATAAAGACCTTATTTCTCAAACGTATGGAGAAATGAGTCAAATTTATAAAAATAGGAACCACCCCCCAATTGAAAAATGACCAAAAGATATAAACAATTTTCACATAAAGATAACAAAGCTATCTATAGCCATATGAAAAAAATGTTCTACCTCACTATTGGAGAAATGCAAATTAAAACAATTCTGATTGACTAAATAGAACAGAAAGCAAAAGTGACAGATGTATTAATGCATTATTGAAGGAGCTGTGAACTGATTTAACTATTTTGTAGAGCAATTTGGAACTATAACTATCCCCAAAGGGTTATAAAACCATGGATGCCCTTTGACCTAGGAATACTACTACTAGATCTATATCCAAAAAGAGATTTAAAAAAAAGGAAAAGGACCCAAATGAACAAAAATATTTATAGCAGCTCTTTTCTAGTGGCAAAGAATTGGAAATTGATGAGATGACCATCAATTAGGGTATGACTGAACAGGCTGTGGTATATGATTATTATGGAATGATATTCTGCTATAAGAAATGCTGACCAGAATACTCTCAGAAAAACCTGAAAATAGTTACATGAGCAGATTCAAAGTGAAATGTACTGTGCACAAAGTAACAGTTGTTAGATGATCAACTGTGAATGATTTGGCTACTCCCAGTGATGCAGTGATAAGAAGAAATTTCTGAGGGATTTGTGTTAAAAAATGTCCTCCTTCCGCAGAGAGAGAACTGATGGTGTCTGGGCACAAATTGAAGTAACTTTTATACTTGATTCCTCATGAAGTTTTTTAAAATATTATTTTATATATATATATATATATTTATAATATATAGAATATTATTTTCTTTCATAGCATGAATATTATGGATATGTTTTGCATGACTATCATATATGCCTATATTGAATTGCTTATCTTCTTAATGGAGAATGGGGGGGAAGGAAGAGAATTTGGAAATCAAAATTTTAAAAATGAATGTTAAAAATTGTTTTTACATGTAACATGGGAAAAAATAAAATACTAAAGAAAAAAGAAAAAATATTATAAAATGCTAGTTATTTTTTGTTATTGTTGCTAGAGTGTTTCCTGGGGAGCAAGTCCCTTGTTTATGAACTAGGAAGTTTTTGTAACAGATGTAATCTGTACAAGTTCTCATAATAACCTGGTAACAGAGACAGTTGCTTCTGAGAGAAGGAAGCATTTTTTTTTCATTCCACTGTGGCATGTTGTGGTCGAACATTTGTGAAAGAAAAGATTTGTCACATGACAGTTTTCCTTATCCAGCTATCTAAATTCACAGAAAACTAAATAATGAAACCCTAATGTCTATCAATTGAGATTATCAAATAATGAAGAAAAATTGCTGATTGGGAAATCTGGTTCAGCAGATTACTTACTGTGGTTGTGTGGGATAAAAATCCACTTAAAAAAATATACAGACTCCTCTGAGCAAAAAAAAAAATGTATTTTGACTTTTCTAGAGAAAAGGGCACACTCCAAGTCTCACAAAGGTAGTGAAGATCAAGGAGTTGGCCCGAATTGACAGTGAAGCAGAATTAGATGGTCCAATGCAATCCCCTCCTCCTCCCTATGGTCCCTCTCTGTCGACTCAATGATTAGTCTTCAGAGTTACATTCTACTTGTGAAAATATATCCCAACAACAAAGAAAAGAATGAAAGGTTTTCATAAAACATTACCTCACCATCCAGATGGTGAGAATAACCTTCAGGATTATAACTATCTTATTGAAGTAATGTAAGTTGTCTTGGAACGTAAGGTCTAGGAAGTCTTCTTATCAAACAAGAGGAGTCTTAGGAGCTTCTTTGGAATGCAAGGTTTTCTCATGGGAAAAAAATCTACAATCCTAGTAAAAGTAGTCTTATCAAAAGTTAAGAGCGTGAGTCACCTGTTTGGAATACAAGGGGCTTTCTTCTAGAGAAATACGTTTTAAGATTAATAGTTCAGGGGTGGCTAGGTGGCGCAGTGGATAGAGCACCTGAGTTCAAATTCGGACTCAGACTCTTAATTACCTAGCTGTGTGACCCTGGGTAAACCACTTAACCCCATTGCCTTGCAAAAAAAGAAAAAGAAAAAGAAAAACCTAAAGATTAACAGTTCATTTGTTCTTTCTTTAATATTTCTTAACCCTGAGAGGACTTCACTAGGAATTTTAACCCTGAAATGGTTTTATTGGGAATATTCCACTCAAGGTCAGAAAGCAACAATAATAAATCAGATCAAATACCTTTTTTTTTAATTCAATTCAAAGTAACAAATACTTACGAGGTGATCACTTTAGGCAAGTGAAATACAATGAACCAGAAATACAAAGACACAGATCGGAACATTTTTTTTCTCCAGGTGTTTATATTCTGGAAAGTTATGACATGGAAAGAATATTGGATTTGGAATTCCACCCAGATTAAAATCCTGTCTCTGTTTTCTACAGTTTGAATGACTTGGGGAAAGTCTTCTGACTTCACTGGATCTTATTATCATTATCTGTAAAATTAGGAGGTTGGAACTAATACCCTTTGAGATCTCTTCCAAGCCAAAATCTGTGATCCTTTGACCCTGTCAGGTACAAGCAGTCAAATCCCAAACATTGTAAATCACAAGTCCCATTAAGTGGTTGAATTATTAAAATTTATACTACTTAATGTTATGATTATATGCTAAATATAGTAATTAGTATGAGGGCAATGGAACTATATGGAATTAATGCAACCATTTCCCAAATGGGTTTCATTATTTCCACTAATTGGGTATTTACTTAATTGTCTGAGTTATAAGGTACCTGGGGCAGAAGATAAAATGCCAAGTCTGGTGTCAGGAAGACCTCAATTGAAATCTGACCTCAGACATGTACTAGTTGTGTTACCCTAGGAAAGTCAGTCCACTCTGTCTCAATTTCCTCATATGTAAAATGAGGTGAATAAGGAAATGGCAAACCTCTACAATGTCTCTGCCAAGAAAACCCAATTAAGGTTACCAAAGAGTCAGACATGACTGAAATCATTGAACAACAAAAATAAAGTAATTGGCAATTGAGAAATAATCAGAATGATTTTCAAGGAAAAGTTGCATCCAGTCCACAAGAGAAGGCTTCTGGGAGAGAGAGAGATATGTGAAGAGAAGGGCTTTCCAGGAATGAGAAGCAGCTTTTGCAATGGAGCCAGGCAGCTGACTGGAAAAAAAAAAATATGTGAAAGGGATGCTAGTGTAGTAAGAGTGAAAATGCAAATGGGAGACAGACAGTGTGAGAGGCACAGAAGTTTGCATTTCCTCTAAAATAAGGATTCTTAAGTTATGCTCCATAAATATGTGGTTTTTTTAAAAAAGGTCTTTTAGTAATTCCATTTCAAAATAATTGACTTTCTTGTATTTTGTTACCCTTATTAATATGCAAATTTCTGTTGGGATTGTGAACCTGTATAAACATTTCACACCAATGTTCATTTCTCTTGTAATATGTCTCCTTATGGAAGATCATGTTTCCCAAATATGTGATTTCTGTTTGACAAGTTTTATTTAATACATCTAAAAACACAATCATGAAAAAGGAATCCATAGGCCTTACTAGATAGCCAGAGTAATCTATGATGAGCAAAAAGCTTAATTATCCCCATCATAAAGACAGTAGTAGCCACTGAAAGTCTCTAAGCAATGCAAAGTCAGACTACGAACTTAAACAAGGTCATTTCTGTAGCAGGGTGAAGTATAGATTAGAGAGCGGGAGACTGAAAGGGAGACCTAATAAGAAAGCTGTTGCCATAGTCCAGGTGAGAAGTGACAAGGACTTCAATGACAGGTGGCAGAGCAGGACAGATCAAAGAGATGTTATAGAGATAGGATTGACAAAATAAATTGATTTATCGGTTATAGTAGGGAGGAGAGGGATGTTGATGTGAAAGTAGACAGAATAGGGGATGGTTAAGGGGGGGCAGCTAGGTGGCACAATGGATAGAGTACCAGTCCTAGAATCAGGAGGATCTGAGTTCAAATGTGACCTCAAACACTTGATAATTACCTAGCTGTATGGTCTTGCAAAAGGCCCCATTTCCTTGCAAAAACTAAAAAAAAAAAAAAAAAATCGATCGGTTCTGTTTTGAGTAAGGGAGGTAGAATGATTAAGGGAATCAGTTATGTGAGTGGAGAGGGAGGGCAGACATGAAGGATGTTGCAGCAAGAAATGGTGAAGGTGATGATTGGGAGATTTTTCTAGCGTAGCAGCTCTCTGATCTCATTTTCCCAGAGACAGACCAGCTGTGTTTCATCTACATCTGTAAGAATCTAAGTGGCAATGCCAGATACAGCATTGGGGTCTTGATCATATCCTAAAACAATTACTGGCAGTGTGACCTTGAACAAAACACTTCAGCCTGCCTCAGTTTCCTCATCTGTAAAATGGGAATGATAATAGTACCTACTTCAAAGGTCTGTTGTGAGGAACAAATGTATTTGTTCAGTGTAAAATGAATTTGTATAATGTTTTTTATAGTACTTAGTATATTGTTGTTGAACTGTTTCAGTCATGTTGGACTCTTTTTTACCACATCTGGGGTTTATTTGACAAAGATACTGGAGTGGTTTGCCATTTCGTACTCTAGCTCATTTTTTTAGATGAGGAAACTGAAGGCAAACATAGTAAAGTGACTTACCCAGGGTCACACAGCTAGGAAGTGTCTAAGACCAGATTTGAATTCAGAAAGATTACTTCTTCACTGTAAGCTTGGAACTCTCCCCACTAGATAGAGCGCCACCCAGCTGCCCATATTAGTATATAATAGGCACTTAATAAATGTTTGTTTCCTTCCTTCCAACTGGGTTTTAGAAGTGCCCCTTAGCAGTTAGGATTGCTTCTTTTATGCCTTCAGCTAAAATCCCATTTTAGTTTCTTTCTGTTGTCAGCAGTCAATGATTAGCACTCCATTTCTAGTTAATATCAATTAATTTTTAATGAAATATTTACTTTGAAGATATGGCAAGACCAGAAGTCCTAACACTTCCCTCTGAAACCTAGGGGCAACCTTTCCTCTATACCACCTTTGTCTCAGGGGAAGATGAGTTCAAACATAAGGAAATTTTCCCACAGTATTCACATCACCAATTTCATTTCCGTATGAGGCACAATGGATAAGTGGATGTTTTATGTATCTCTGCTGAGCTAGATCAAGGAAGTCCCTTGGGACTTTGCCCCTCCTTGTCTAACTTCTCACAAATCCCATCATACCCTTAAAATTTCCCAAGAGCAAAGACATCTTCAATATAAAAGCAAACCAGATTGGACAAAATGCAAAGAAACCAAAAGTAGAGTTTTCTATTCATAGGCCTCATGGTGGCCTAGAATGGGGAAGGTCTGAAGCCTCTCTTCTTACATAATTGTCTGTCATCCCAACTACAATTAAAAAAAACTGACTTAATGTTAAGGTTTTAAAAGTCCTGAAATTTCTTAGTATGCAGTCATTCGATATTTCATAACTTCATCATGTGTTTTGCAGACTGGAATCCCTTAGAACATATCTACATATACTCCAAGTTAGCGAACAAACAGAGACCTTCTTTAAACCACCATCTTGCCTTTCCAGAAATAGACTTCCAATTTACCACATAAGTCACTCATCACTCTCCTTCTTCCTCCCTTTTGTCATTAGTTTCATGGAGGAAATTAAAATCTTCAAAGTTGTATAGTCTGGTTCCCATATTTTAGGTGTTGAAACTGAGAAAAAGAAAAGGAAGAACCTCAAAAAAAAAGGTAATCTTTAAGCATGAGCAAAGTTGAAATAGTATCCATTCAATTTACCATACAAGTGATGGAATGTAGCATGTGTATCATTTACATTTGTGTTTTTTTGAATTGATATGTGATTTCTTTCATATAGGGAATTGCAAGTGAGAAATGGGCTTGACCATGGGTCAGTATCTTCTCTTCATCTTAAAGTCTGAGAGGATGTCTAAGTTTATAGATAAACAAACTATATCAATAATTCAAACCATATTTCTATTGCACTGAGTTTCAGTGAGGAAGGACATCAAGTTCAGATTTCAGTTCAATTGTTTTTCAGTCACATCTGACTCTTTGTGACCTATTTGAGTTTTTCTTGGCAAAGAAAGTGGGATAGTTTGTCATTTCTTTTTCCAGTTCATTTTACAGATGAGGAAACTCAAGAAAACAGGGTTAAATGATTTGCTCAGGGTCGCGCATCCAGTAGGCATCTGAGGTCAGATTTGAATTCAGGTCTTCCTGACCCTAACATTCTATCCACTGCACCACCTAGTTGCTCTAACAGTAGGTTATGTCGAACTAACTTTTTTTTCCCCTTTTTTTAAAATCAGTATTATTGAACTAATAGATGAAAGAAGAGCTGTGGACACTGTTTACCTCAATTTTAGCAAAGCTTTATTATATCTTTTATTGTTCCCATGAAGAAGATAGAGGATGTGGATTCAATAGTTATTGGATGGCTAGACTCAAAGAGTTGTTAATGACAATCATTAATATGGCAGGAAGTCTCTAGTGGAATACTCCCAACACTATGTTTGGTTTTGGATTTTTAACATTTTTGTGAATTATTTGGATAAAGGGAGAGATAGCATGCTCATCAAATTTGAAGACAACAACAATAATAATATAATGATAAAAATGAACATTTATATTGCAAGATAAGGTTTGCAAAACCCTTTAGCAAATATGGGAAGGATTATTAACACTTTGTATGGTAGAGTTGAGACTCTGACAATCTGAAACATGGGAATGAACTTCATAAGGTGAAATTCATTTGGGGAGAAATATAAAGTCTTAAACTTGGTTTCAAATATATCAGTTTCGGGGTGGCTAGGTGGTGCAGTGGATAGAGCACCGGCCCTGGAGTCAGGAGTACCTGGGTTCAAATCCGGTCTCAGACACTTAATAATTACCTAGCTGTGTGGCCTTGGGCAAGCCACTTAACCCCATTCCAGACTTCATTTGTCATTAATGTGATATGACAGTCAAAAAACATCCAGTTCAATTTTGACTGCATTGAGAAACTTAACTTATATGAAGGGAGGTGATGGTCCCATAGAAACCTGGTCTGATTGTATGTAGAGATTATGCTTAATTCTGGAGACCACAATTTTAAAATGACATGGATAAGTTGGAAGAATGTCCAGAATAGGGCAGACAAACTAGGGAAGGGTCTTGAATTAAAGTTAAAGCAACTGAGTATGTACAGTCTAGAGAAAAGAAGACTCTAGGGGAAAGGGATAGGGACATGATGGTTGTTTTCACATATTTGAAGGGCCTTTATCTGGAGGAGAGTTTAGTTTTGTTCTCACTGGTTCAAGAAGAACCATAGTTAGCCCCACTGCAGTTTTGATAAAACACAGATTGACATAAGAAATTAATTGGGAATTTGAGGGGAATTTTGCAGAAGCTACTTATAACATACAAAGGCCAGCAGACAATACTTACTAATTAACTCCAATTTTTCATTAAGGTACTGGAAACACTCCACAAAAGAAAAAAAAAAGAAAATTAGACTTAATTCTCTGGCACAAAGGGAGGACCAAAAAAATTTAGATGGATTTTACAGTTCATGGAGTTACTGTTTAAACTGTGCAATGAGGAAGGGATAATTGAAGTTCCAGCAACTATGAATGACAATTTTTAAAAGTATAAATTAGACCTGATGTCAGGAGGAACTTCATTGCCATCATAGAAGCTGATTGAAGAAGCAATGGTTTCTGCTGCATTGGAAGTCTTTGAGAAAACCTGTACAGTCCCTTGTTGGTCATGTTAAGATTTCTTTTGCAGATAGATCAGACTAGATAACCACTGGTTGCTCTTGATTTTTAAATTCTATATTTTTTAGTAATTTGAATAATCTTTAAAGAAAATAATAGCCATTATTATTTAATAATTATTAATAATATAATGGTTTTCATCATTATAATATTATTATATCTAACAGTGCTTAGGCAGCCTCATTGCAATGGATAGCATTAGGCTCAGAGTCAGGAAGACTCAACTTCCTAAGTGCAAATCTGATCTCAGACAGTTTCTAACTGTGTAACCCTGGGCAAGTCTCTTAATCTTGTTTGCTTCAGTTTTCTTACCTTTAAAATGAGCTGGAAAAGGAAATAACAAACCACTCCAGTATTTTTGCCAAGAAAACCCCAATTAGGGTCAGAAAGAGTTGGAAACAACAAAAACTGGTGCTAAGTTCCAAAGTACTTTAAAATCATGATCTCATTTGTATCTCACAACTTTGCCAGGTAAGCCCAAAGCGGAGGTGAAAAAAGGTGAAGTGACTTGTCCAGGGTCACATAGTTAGCATGCATCTGAGTTTGGATATGAGCTTGGTTCTTCATGATTACAAGTCTGGTCTTCTGTAATTCTGGTCTTCCTCTAGGATAGTGAGCAAAGAGTATCACTATATTAGAAAATGACCAGATCACTACTTTGTCCATCTGCTGCTGCAACATCCCTCATAACTTTCTCTCCCTGCTATTGATGAATAAATTATGAAAAAAGGAAATGGCAAACCACTGAAAATCATGAAAAAAGGGAGACATGCCATGCTAAGCTACTGTGCTTGAGAGGACCAGTAATTTAGAAAAGCAATAAAAGGTTGTTGTTTTCTTTCTGGAATCAGAAATGAACTGTGAGGGTGGGGTTTGGGAAAGGTAAACCACTTTCCTTTTGAAAGCTTCTACTTTGAACCAGGCAAGTCTTAACAGTTAGATCCTAAGCCCTCCAGATTTTGCTATGTCTCAGTCTTTGCTTTGCTCCTTCTGCCAACCTGAGGCTCCACATTCGACATTCTTACGTCAATGCCTCAGGAGGGGTCTGGGTCTTGTTTTCATGACACTAAGGACTTTCTGGCTTGGTTCAGTTATAAGAAACTATGAGAATTTGGGATGGAAAGAAGATTTACAGATGTTCAATGATGAAATCAAAGTATTTCATAACCAGAGCCTCTTGAGGCTTAACAAACAAGAACTTGTCATGTCAGTAATACAGACAGAACTGCCCACCCTGTGGACCTCCACATTCCTTTCTTATTATCCTTCCTCACATTTCTATAAGATTTTCAAAGTAGGAAACTGTTTTACTCACAATAACCTTGTGAAGGGTGGTGCAAATAATCATGGCTTCTGACTTTACAGGTAAGAAAACTGAAGTACAAAGGAGTTAGAGTGACTTGCTTACTGTCAAACAGCTAGTAAGGGCTAGAGTGTCCCTAGAACCCTCTTCTCATCAGTACTCATTCTACTTTACCATATTTTCTCTAGCATGAAAGAGTTTAATGCTAATAGAGTTTAATGTTTATTTTGTTCCATAACTTTTTTTAAAAAAAAGATTACCTTTCCAAATTCCTCCCTTTACACAAAAGGAAGATGGGACACCAGAAGACCGCTTGCCCAATTCTTGGTGGAACAAATGCAACTAGAATCCAATTCTTCATATTTCAAGTTCAGGACACTTTCTCAGGATGCCAGATCCATATTGCCAAGTATTTAGGGGAAAATTAAAAGAACAAAGTAGATAATACAAATGATTAAGATATTTCTAATCTGGCTGTAGATTAGCAGTTGGTTGGAACAACTCCCAGAAGGCTGTTTGTTCTCCATCTAGAATTTCCCTTTAAGGTCTTTCATTAGTTTTATTGACCAAGTTTGATATCTAGGGTGGTAGGTAAAGATATGCAACAACTCTTGCTAAAGGATAATTTTCCCCTTAGGTGAAACTTGAGTTGATAGCATCTTCTCTAACTGGCATTTAAACTTATCCCATAGCCTCTGTATGTGGTCCTTAATAACTTCATCAATAAATCTTTATGGTTCTAGTTTTGAAATTCAGGATCAACTCCTTTACTTTTCCATTTTCAATCTTTGTGTTTGCTGTCAAGCTCCAATTTCTGTCCTAAGGACCCCTTCTCTTTCAGAATATGGCACAGCTATACCCAGGTTGATATCTTTTCCAGGCTGCCAGTTGTACTCAGTTACTTATGTTTTCATGCCTCAGGTGCCAGTCTTCCTTTTTCACAATATAATTTAAATGTAGATGAACAAATGTTTCTACTTCTGACTTCTGAAAGAAAAATGGCATGACTGAGGAGGTTGGGGAAGAGAGGCTGAAAAAGAAAAAAAAAAGAGAGATGCTATAAAGCTCCTTGGGAAAGCTGGTGAATTATGAAGAAAGGAACGGAACTTGGAGAAGAGAAATGAGAAAACTTGGTAAGTTAAGGGATAAATAATGAGCTAAAGGAAAACAACCTAAAAAAGAAGACTTTGAGGAGAAAGACCTAAAGAAGATGAGTAGAATAAGTTGAAATGCATTAGGAGAGTAGGGGGAAAAAAAAGAGAAGAAAAAAGATATGAAGAGAAGAGGAAGGAATAGAAGGATGAAAGAGGAGACAATATCAAGACAAATCAAACTAAGCAAAATCATTATGATAAAGGAAGAGCTTAGCTAAAAAAAGGAAGCAAAGAAGAACTGAAGAAACAAATACTTATCAGACACCTACAGTGCCAAGAACTCTACTAAGAACTTTATAAATATTTCATTTTGTCCTCACAAAAATTTTACAAGGAAAATGGCATTGATAGCCTTATTTTATAGTTGAAGACACTAAGATAAACTGAAGTTAGATGACTTGCCCAGGATCACACAAGCTAAACGTCTTTGAGGCTAGATTTGAATACATGTCCTAAGTCATGGATAGTTGAATGTATCTGTCCAGCTCTTAATAGATTTTAATGAATCTCTGAAGGTGTTAATAGGGTGTTAAACATAAAGAAAATGATAAATTTGGAATTGTAATTATTTAAAACAACTTGAAAAGCTAAGAACCTCACTCAATTAAAGAGAAAGGAAGGAAGGAAGGAAGGAAGGAAGGAAGGAAGGAAGGAAGGAAGGAAGGATATGAAGAGGAAAAAAGTGATCTGATTTGTTTTAGGAGTTGGAAGGTTGGAGAAAGTCCCACAGGGAAGGAAGAAAGATGGTACTAAGGTTCAAATTTGTGTCCTTACTCAAGGAAAAAGAAATTAGATTCTTCAAGTTGGAAAAAGTTGCTTTTTCTTGAAAGAATGAGAAAATAGGTCTACAGATTTATCAGATGGGAAATCATCTAGGAAAAATCAGAGTATCAGAAGATGAGTTCTAGAGGTTGGCAAGGCAGAAGATGAAGGGTGGTTGTTTTCTGACCTGGGGACAACAGCAGAAATGCCTTCTGCCTCCTTAGGATCTATCCAAGATACAATGGAAAAATTCACACTACCATCAAATTAGATAGCTATAAACCACATGAATGTCAAAATGAGAAAATAATGTAACCCCTTCAATCTCAGAAAAAGAAATTATGGGGCAGCTAGGTGGTGCAGTGGATAGAGCATTGGCCTTAGAGTCAGGAGTACCTGAGTTCAAATCCAGCCTCAGACACTTAATAATTACCTAGCCGTGTGGCCTTGGGCAAGCCACTTAACCCCATTGCCTTGAAAAATCTAAAAAAAAAAATTATGTACCACATATATACAATGAAAACATAAATCCTATGCAAACTTAAAAAAACTCATGCAATAATAAACAAATGAAATATTTAGAGTTCCCACAACATTCTCAGTCTACAGTTCATCCCAATGTTTATTTACTGCCCTCTTCTGCACAAAAAAACCCAAAAAACAAAATAGTTTTTACAAACCTGTATTTTAGGGACTAAATGTGGAACCTTCCCCCATCCCCCATCCCCTAGCATTGACCCAGATTGAACCTCCTTCTTTGCCTCCATACCACAGGAAAGGTAATCAGCATGGGAAGGTAAACTAGAAGACCTCTTAGCACAGAAGTATCCAGAACATTTTCTCTGAAGTAAAGAGTTTCATCTCAGGGGTGTGCAAGACAAATCATTACACTGCAGAGAAAAAAAAATATTCAAACTTCTATTTTTGTTTAATGAGTTAAGTGTTATTGATATCTAACACAACAGATTGACTCTAGCACCCTCAACCAAATATCACATATACTAGATGACAAAAGAATGGAAATCCCATACTTTAATTGTTTTCCGTATATTTCAACATAATTAGGTTTATATAGTTCCAGTGAAATAGTATCTAGTTTTAACTGAAACTACTCTTACAAAGTATACAAATGGTTTTTGAAAGGTCCTTCAAGAAAGACAACAACACAGATTGGAGATAATGGGAATTACGAAAGCCCAATTGAGCAGCCACAAAATGAGGAACAAGAATAAGAACTGACCAATTAGAAAATGACATTTTCCTTTATCTTCAACCCAGATCTTTCTGACTGAGAGGGCAGTATAGGAGAGTTTATAGAACATGATATTTATGTAACATGATATTTGCATAATTTTTTAAATGTGTGCAATCTTTTGTTTTTATATCTTATTCATTGAGATCAAATATTCTTTCCTTTTGAGTCTTTCCTAATCACAAAGATAAAGTTATGAAAAAGCAACTAGACACAGTATCTAACTCTTACAACCAAGACTGTTTTCCTTTTAAAGGTATTGAAGTCATCTTTAAGATGTAATTGGCACAGATGTCCAAAGACGAAATAACCAAAGCTATAGCTTCCTGGAGGCCTAAGTCCCAAAAAGTTAACACACAAGTAATCAAGAGCTCTTCCCCCCAGACTTCTGAAAAGTCAATTCAGATGCATCCGTGTGCATTCATTCTCCAAATTTTCTGAATTTACTGCTTTTTTCTCCTTAACTATTAGATGGCCTTCCAGCAGCTAAGTGGTGCTGTTGATAAACACACCTGGTAGACTTGAAATCAGGAAGACCTGAGTTCAAATATGTTCTCAGATTCTTGCTAGCTGTCTGACTCAGGGCAAAGTCACTTAACTCTGACTGCCTTAATTTCCTCCTCTGTAAAATGGACTGGAGAAAGAATAGCAAGCCACTCCAATAGCTCTACCAAAATAATTCCAAATGAGGTCTTGGAGAGAAGGACATGTTGTTTTCATTTCCTACCAATAAATAAAATAGATTCAAGCATAATGAGAACACAAATTTTTAAAAACTGTTCTTGATCAAAAAAGCACCACCAACACAATACTGTTACGGAAAATTATCCAGGCAGTTTAAGCCTGCTATGGTACTGTCCTGTCTTAAATTATTCATTATTATTATCAGGATGTACCATGGATTCATTGGAAAAGAAGCTGATGAAAGGAAAGATTGGAGACAAAAAGAGGAGCTAGCAGAGGATGAAATGGATATATATATTGTCATGGAAACAATGAATGTGATCTTGGACAGACTTAAAGAAATAATGGAAGATAGAAGGTCCTAGGGTGAAAGGGTTCACAAAGAGTCATATACAATTGAATGAACAACAAACACTGTTGAGTGGACCTGAGTTTGACTTTTAAGTCAAAGAGATAGTTGTACCAAAACATCATGTTAATCATTTGATCTTCATGGATGACATCAGATATATACCACTACTCTATAGCACAACAAATAGCTCTTTGTATCATGGAAATTTTTATTAATGATATCACAATCTAAATTGAACTCCGCAAAGATAAAAATATTAATGCACATCAAGATAGAATGGAAACTGAAACCTTTTGTTTTCAATCTATAAGTCAAACTGAATCACTAAATGAAGGTGCTACTTTCAAATACCTTGTACTTCAAAATTTGTTAGATAATTAATTTCTTTAGTTATAATTAAGAAAATACCTCATACTGATCCAAATTCAATTATAAGTTGACTTCTAAATAATAAAAAACTAATCATTGTAACTCAATGAGCATAGATATATTTTAAGGAGCTAATAGCAATAATGTTGGCAAATATCAGATTATAGCTTTATTAAAAATTTAAAACTTTCCACTTGAAGTATTTTACTTTAAGGAAAACTTATTGAAAATATGGGAGAGGGCATCAGCTAGGTGGTGTAGTGTATAGATCACCATTCCTGTAGTCAGAAGGACTTGAGTTTAAATCTGGCTTCAGACATTTAATAATTACCTAGCTGTGTGACCTTGGGCAAGCCACTTAACCACATTACCTTGAAAAACAAACAAACAAAAAATATGGTAGAGGGAGAATACTGAGATTCAGATTGAGAAGTAGGTATTCTACCTAGATAACATAGCTCATTTTATCAAATAAATTAATATAATTTGTTTTCCACTGA
The DNA here is from genome assembly GCF_037893015.1 of Macrotis lagotis. Lineage (NCBI taxonomy): Eukaryota > Metazoa > Chordata > Mammalia > Peramelemorphia > Peramelidae > Macrotis > Macrotis lagotis. The sequence continues at coordinate 35,482,280 of NC_133660.1, forward strand.
ATCTAGGCCTTTGTAGTTTTTTGACATAAATAGTCCACAATGTGGAAACCTCAATTTCCCCCAATTCTGAAAAACAGATCTACCTTACAGATTTTTATTGTTGTTGACATAACATCAAGTTTTCATTACCCTTTTGATGGATATTTTATCAGAAGATCACATTTCTTTTGTTACATTCATAAAATTTAAGATTATTTTCTGAATGATAGCATTAACTTTCAGTATTTGCTCTTTTCTGATTTTATTTTTAAGATCAAATAAAAACTTACAATCACTATTCACATGAATAGGACTCCTAACAGAATTGCAAAATTTTTCATGTGTTTATTAATAATTCTTGAAAATATAGATTCTTAGCTAGTAGTCAGTGTTATCAAATATCAACTGCTTGCAAAATAATTAAAGATCATCTGTTTTTAGGAAAAAATCAGCTACTTGAACAAGATATCACTATAATGTTATCTGAGGGAAAGCTGTGGTTATAGACTTAAGCTGCCCATCATCCTGAAGTTAAATCTAAATGAGAGGAACATATATAAAACAATGAACAACTACAGAATATCAATCTTTATGCACAAACATAAAATCATACATATGGGTATATATTTATATATACTTATACACAAATAGGTTTTATATGCATATATAAATGTGTTTATAGATAAACAGAGATGTTAAAATTTGTACTAAATAATGAGTATCAATGAATTTAGAAGATAACTCTACCAAATTTGAATAGTATAAATGAAATCCAGGTGGTTAATCACCACCATCATAACTATAGAAAGTTAGACATTTCTTCATCAAGAAGGAATAAGACACTGGATAGATATTCGGAAAACAAATAATAAGCATGCTAAAAACTTAAAAGAAATACTTCTGTAACAATCAAATCTTATTTCACAAAGTAACTGTAAAGGCTAGCAACGTTTCTTTGTTACTGGATTTATTGAATACAATTAAAAATGGTTTATTTACCATCTGGGGTAGAGGGTCTGCTTTGTACCAATGAAAGAGCCAATTATTAACATTTCAACCTGAGTGTTTACTCCTGCTGCAAATCAGATCTTGAAGAATTGTTTTATTGATTGTTTAGACAAGGTATGTGAGAAATGTATGTAATCTAGATTAAATTTTAAAATGTGTTAAATGTTAATTTTCTGGAGGACTGAATTTAAAACATTTATGAACACTCTGCTCCCTATAGTGTATGAGATGACTGAGATTTCAAAGTAGAATGCAAAGGCCCTCCATGAATAACAACCATATGAATTCATTTAACAAGATGTGAACAAAAAAGTGTCAAAAAATGACTGTTATGCAGATTTCCTTATAGAAAAGAGAGATAGTAATTTTTTGACAAATTATTTTTATTTTAAATTTAAATATGAGAAAAGAAAAAAAATATCATCTACACAACAGGCCATGTAAGAGAGAAAGCAATATAAAACAGATTTCCATTTCAAAAAACCTACATAATAAATCCTACCTATTGTTTTCAAAACCACCCAGCTTTTCTTTGATTCTTTGTTGGTTTCCTTAAGTTCTCTGCTGTGTACTTTTTAACTGTTTTTCCTTCCCTCCCCTTACTTCCTAAAGAAGGCTATAATTAAGTCTGTGTATGACTGTCTATATACCCACATATATAGATAACTAAAAATATACACATTTATAAACACATTCATATATGTGTGTGTCAGACTGTAATATGCTGATTTCCTCCTATCATCTACATCTCTGAAGATGAATTATATCTTCCTTCATATGTCCAAGTCTTTCTGTGTTTTTCTAAATGAACCATTTCATCATTTCCAGTCCTATAGCAATATTCCAATCAATTATATCTTATTTGAGAGACTATCTATGGAAGTTACACCCCACCCCCATTTTCTGCATTCCTTCTATTCTTGGCTGCATAGGTTTTATTTATAAAATAAAATTTTATTTTAAAATAATTGAAATCCTTTTTTGGTAATTCAACAATGCTCTTACCTCTGTTACAGTATGATAATTTCTCAAAACTATATCCTGGTTAAAGATTGATTTCTTTAGAGGATATTCAGATTTCCTATAGGTCACTTTACTAAACCTAGTAAGAAATTAAAACTCCAAGGTATAGCTTCCTTTTAGGAAAAAACAGCAAGAGTTTTAGATAACATTATATAAAGATGTTAATCTTTCAAGACCGGTTTTGGACAGAGATATTGCACAACTATTCATGGTTGGGTCACAAAGAAGATTAATGATTTTCCCTATTTTCTATTTTGGCTTAAAAGACAAACTAATTTCCAGTCCAAATGTGGTCATTTTCTAAATGGCCTCCACCTTAAGGGTTACAGGTTAAGATCTTAGAAAATAAAACAAAAATTTCTAACATATTTTCTGTCATTTTATTTAAACCCAATGTTTTTAAGGTTTCTTACAGTTTTAGGGTTAATATGGGGGTTGATGATGTAGTTCATGGTCTGATAATGCTGAATCTGCTTTCTTTACATCTTTCTTCCCTGGTTTCTTTGAAGTTCCTAAGTTTTTGTTTTTCCAAATAAGCTCTGTTGCTATTTTTTTCTACAGGTAAAATAATTTCATCGGTAATCTGATTGAGATGGCATTGAATAAACTGATTAGTTAGGTAAAACCATTATTTTTAAAATTATGGTGATTTTACCTACACATGATAAATAACTTCAATAACTTTGTATAAAAAGTCTATTTATATTCTTATAGTTCCTGGGTCTGTTTTGGAGGCATGTGCTCAGGTACTTTATACTGCCTAATGATTTCAAATGGTCTAAAACAATATTGAATAATATTGTTGCTTTATATTATAGTTTCTCTATTTTTCACTTTTGAGTAAATCAGTTTTAACTTTGAGTTCATGATTGTTGTTTCTACTTTTTTACATACTAAATTCAATTCCTGCCCTTTATTTTATCTTTGTGTGTATCTCTCTCATTTTTATAACATTTTCTGACAGCAATATATATTGTTTAATTCAAATTTTTAATCTGCTATCTGCCACTGTTTTTTGGATAAATTCATCCCATTCACTTTCCAAGCTATCATTATTTCCTATTTCTTCTCGTAATCTTTCTCATCCTATATTCCCTACTCCTCCTCATTCCTCTGCTCTATTTCTACCTGCTACCTTGCCCTTCTACTCCTTAAGATACTCACTGCTTAAAGACCCTCCTTTATCCTCTTTTCCCTTATTTCCCTTCATTCTTTTTTCTTTTATTATTTATTTCTTAATAATTATCATTAATTATTTATTATTCTTCCTTATTTCTTTTATATCCCCTTATTTCTTTCCAAATTTAGAAGACATTAGAGAAAGAGATAACCTTCAGTTTGACCCCGATAAAAGACAGTCAGATTAATCTATGTGTTTTTGGTGCATCTAACCTGTAGTCAATCATTCATGAAAAGAAACTCAGTTAAACAAACTTCCTGGAGCATTTTTGGGAGAGAGCATAATTATCCAGTTTGTATAATCAGCAGACAGTATCTTCAGACCTTGTATCAAGGGAGTGACTTTTTCAAATTCTGGGTGTGTTTCAATTTAGTTCACTAAGGGTGGAGAATTCCATGAAGGGAAGAGAATTCCTTATTAAAAAATTCCTTTGATTCTGGAGAAGTGCCCCTCCCAATTTAGGACCTAGATGCCTTATCAGTTATGCTAAAAGACTTCAACTTCACAAAACTTCCTGGCTTGATGAAATTTGGAAGGCAAGAAATCAAGCCTTTATTTCTTAACTTGATGTTTGTGTGTGTGTGTGTGTGTGTGTGTGTGTGTGTGTGTGTGTGTGTGTGTGTGTGTTTGGTGTGATCATCTTGGACCTCTACCTATAGTTTCTTGGTAAATTTTAATGGAAAAAAATTTATATCTAACATATTTCTGTTATATTCTATTCTCAACCCTAATTTTTAAGATTTACAGTTTTGGTTTTGTGATATGTGTCTATGATAAAAATTTGAAGAGGGACATACTTCCCAAAGGAACCAAATCATTTAATTGTAACCTGAAGAAAATTTAGCTTGGAAAGAAAGTTTGTTTTAAGAAAATGGTACACAAAATAAAAGAAAGGTATTTGGTTTTTTGATTGAGTATTTTAAAAACTATACAAGTTAAAAGATGCAAAATGTACTGCTGAAATGAAAGATAAACTGTGGAAAATTGAAATATTTTGCTGTAAATTGTGGTTTTCCTATTTCTGTATTTTAAATTTTAAGAAATATCTTGTTCCTCACCATATAAGACAGAAGTAATATGAAAATGTTGTATTGTTACTTTTGTGAGTAATTTATCAGAAACTGACCACAGTTTTTGTATTTTGATTTTTAAGGTAAATCCATCCATCCATCCATCCATCCATCCATCCATCCATCCATCCATCCATCCATCCATCTATCCATCCATCTATCCATGTGTTAGAATTGTAGATCAAAAGATAAACTATGAAATCTTTATGGGAGTGTGGAGGCCAGAATTGAAATAGAATAAAGTGTACTGACATTTGAAATAAATTAAGATCCTAATATAAAAATAAGCACAGCACTCATTTGAGGAACTCTCAAAGAAAAATCAAGCCTTTGATTTCAGAATAAATGATGGAAATAGAAAATCCTATTCTGATATTAATGTTTAATATAACTTAGAATACTAAATTCTTAGTCTAAGGCTCTATTTGATTTGGAAAAAAATAAGATCCATGGCCATGGAGTTCATTTCTAGCTCCAGTCTAAATTAATGAAAGTTCCAAAATGTGAATTACCCCTTTTATTCATTTGGATTTTTAATTTAATTGTCTAAAAAGAATAATTTAAAATTCACAAGCAATGGCAGATCATTATCTAATTTAAGATGTCATTATTTTGAAGAGCTTAGTTCCATGCCAGAGTATTTTAATAATATAGTGACTCTTTCCCTTTAGAAATCAGTTAGTAAAATAGGTTTAAACTAAGAGAAAGGGTATGCAATAAATTTCTGTACAAAACTTTTTGATGCTAGTCACACCTTGTTAGAAGCAAAGCAAGTTCTTAGTTTACAACATTCTATCAGATCAGAGTTGGTTTGATTTTTTTATTTTTTTAGGTTTTTTTGCAAGGCAAATGGGGTTAAGTGGCTTGCCCATGGCCACACAGCTAGGTAATTATTAACTGTCTGAGGTCAAATTTGAACTCAGATACTCCTGACTCCAGGGCCAGTGCTCTATCCATTGTGCCAACCAGCAGCCCTGAGAGTTGGTTTGATTTAAGAAAATAATTTTAGCCCTGAAGGGAATAGGGTTACCTACTATTTGCTAATTGACATTAAGAAATGTATTAAACTATATGATCTCTTTTAATTGTATAACTATATACATACGTGCATTCACACATACACATATATGGGCTGATCTGGGCAAGGTAATCTATAAAAATTGTATTCTATCAATTAAGAAATTTTTAGGGGTGGCTAGGTGACGCAGTGGATGAAGCACTGGTCCTGGAGTCAGGACGACCTGGGTTCAAATCCGAGCTCAAACAGTTAATAATTACCTAGCTGTGTGGCCTTGGGCAAGCCACTTAACCCCATTTGCCTTGCAAAATCCTAAAAAAAAAAAAAAAAATAAGCTTTAATGCATAATTATGCAAATGCATAATTGTGATCTCTTATAAACTAAATATCAGAGATTAAAATTACACTGTTGACAATAAACAGAATGAAGGAAATTTAAGTGAAATAAATCTCATGTATTTTTCTTTACTGGTTATTGTAACTATATAGTAATTGTATCTGGTCTTACGTTGTGATCATTTTGTACGTGGAATAAAAATTTGGAAGGTGAAACTTAATTTTGCTTCTGTATGTGTGCTAATATATCAAGGAGTAGTTTGATGTTTTATGACAAATCCCCACAATCAAAGTATCATATCAATTTAAGATGTGTGCCTAAGATATCTTTTTACCATGTAGCATTCTTCTACATATGAAAAGAAATATCATCACCTGGTTTGAAAAAACAGTCACTATCCTATCGTCTATATTTCCATACAAAAGAAAACTTATTTAAGATTATTTTGGTTGAGGTTAAGGAAGTGTTAAAAATTATTAACTGAAGTACAAAGAAAAAGCTTAAAATTCTAAAAATGGATTTTTAGAAACATCTAGATGTAAATCTTTTCTTTTTATTTTTAGGGTTTTTTTTTTTTTTTTGCAAGACAATGGGATTAAGTGACTTGCCCAAAACCACACAGCTAGGTAATTATTAAGTGTCTGGGGTCATATTTGAACTCAGGTACCTGACTCCAGATGTAAATCTTATCAAGAATTTTTGTGTTGATTCTTTGTACAAAATTGGGGTGTACTTTATAAGTTTGTTTTTGCCAAAAGATATGCCTGTTAAAAATATTCTCCATTAATTTGGGTTTGATAAAATTAAGTTTTATAAGTTGAATAAGAATGAAAGATTTTTCCCAACTAGTTTAAGGTAAGTTTTGTATATGTTATTAATTTTTCAACCTGTAGGTTAATTCAGTACAATAATCTGATTTTACCAACTATTCTGTCCAACTTATTTAATTATTGAATTCTTGGGGACTCTATAATTGAAGTTTTCATTGTTAGATTTTACTATTTTGATGTAAAATCTTGTTTTGGGGATTATATTTTAGAGACCAAATGATAAGGCCTAGTTAGTAGAGGTCTTTTAATATAACTGATAAACTTTCTAGGTCAGAAGGTTACAAAAGCTAAGAGATCAAGGCAAGACTTTTAAGCATGGCCTGGCATCTGATTTGGGGAAGTTAGGGAGGATTTAGGGGTGCTAGGGAAGAATTAAAGAGTAACACATATGGGGTTAATGTAGTGTCTTCAAGTGTTTTCATTAAGGTAGATCAGTTGGTGATCAGTGGATTTTTTCTATTTTTGCTTTGCTCTCCTGTTATAGAAAGAACTTCAGGGTAATTTTCACTGATAATTTTTTGAAATATTATATTAATATTTTTTAAAATTATGATTTTCAGGAAATCTGAATATTTTAAAACAATTTCTCATTAATCTGTTCTCCAGAGAAATTGTTTTTCTGACAAAATGTTTTGCATTCTTTATATTTTTCATTCTTTTGATAATATTGAACAGAGAAATATATTTTATAACTGACATGCTCCCTCTTCATTTACTATGTATCTTTTTAATGAAAGATTTTATTTATTTTGAGTTTTACAATTGTCCCCCATTCTTGCTTCCCTCCCCCCACCTCCCGCAAAAGGCATTCTGTTAGTCTTTACATTGGTTCCATGTTATATATTGATCTCAGTTGAATGTGATGACAGAGAAATCATATCCTTAAGGAAGAAAAATAAAGTATGAGATAGTAAAATTATATAATAATATAATGCTTGTTTTTTCTAATTTGACACTAATAGTCTTTGGTCTTTGTTCAAAGTCCATAGTTCTTTCTCTGGATACAAATGCTATTCACCATTGCAGATAGCCCAAAATTATCCCTGGTTGTTGTACTGAAGGGATGAGCAAGTCCATCATGGTTGATCATCGCCCCCATGTCGCTGTTGGGGTGTACAGTGTTTTTCTGGTTCTGCTCATCTCTCTCAGCATCAGTACATGCAAATCTTTCCAAGCTTCCCTGAATTCCCATCCCTCCTGATTTCCAATAGAAAAATAGTGTTTCATGACGTGCATATACCACAGTTTGTTAAGCCATTCCTCAATTGAAGGACCTTCATTAATTTCCAATTTTTTGCCACCACAAACAGGGCTGCTATAAATATTTTTGTACAAGGGGATATTTTTTACCATTTTTCATAATCTCTTCAGGGTATAGATCCAATAGTAGTATTTCTGGCTCAAAGGGTATGCACATTTTTGTTGCCCTTTGGGAATAATTCCAAATTGCTCTGACAGCTGCCTTGAGTATATCCTATAGGTTTTGATATGTTGTATCATTATTGTCATTATCTAGGATGAAATAATTAATTAATTCTTTCTATAATTTGTTGCTTGATCTACTCATTCTTTAAAATGAGGTTATTTAGTTTCCAATTAGTTCTGGGTCTGTATCTCCCTGGCCCAGTATTTCATATGATTTTTATTGCATTATGATCTGAGAAAGATGTATTCACTATTTCTGCCTTTCTGCAATTGATCTTTAGGTTTTTATGTCCTAGTATGTCCTAGTACATAGTCAATTTTTGTGTAATTTCCATGTACTGCAGAAAAAAAAGTATATTCCTTTCTTTCTCCATTCAATTTCCTCCATAGGTCTATCATATCTAGGTTTTCTAACATTCTATTTACCTTCTTAACTTCCTTCTTGTTTATTTTATGATTCAATTTATCTAAATCTGAGAGTGAGAGATTGAGGTCTCCCACTAGTAGAGTTTTGCTGTCTATGTCTTTCTGTAGTTCTTTCAGCTTCTCCTCTAAGAATTTGGATGCTGTCCCATATTTCATTTATTATTTATCTTATTGTTAAACCTGACCCCCATCCCATTGTCCAAGCTATCTAGATGTAGTCAATGAAATTTTTAGTAAAATACCCTTCTTTGGCAAGGATTTGATAAATCCATGACTCTAGGCACAAGACAAAATTCCTTGTCCCTACTTCTCAAAATTTCTGGATTTCCTTCAAGTTTGAGTGCCACCTTCCATTGGAGACCTTTCCCAAATCTACCTTTTGATCATTTAAAACATATTAATATCTATTTTACATAGGTACATATTTTCTTACCCATTAAATAAATGATCCTTGAGATCAGAAACTATTTTCTTTGATGTCTTTGTATCTATCCTTAGCACTTAGCACATAGTAGGTGCTTAACACATAATTATTGATCAATTGGTCTTATCAATATTTTTGTAGTATTTCTCTATCTTGGCAATCAATATTGGTACATGAGAGGTATCAATTATTTTCATTTTAATGATTATAAATAATTAATAATGCAATAATTATAAAAATAATAATTCAATTTAATATTGTTCAATTTCTCATTCTCCTACCTAGGACTTTCCTTCCCTTTAAGATGGACAAAAGACAAAACTTTTAAAACAAATATTAGATGGTTATATGCCTCTCCTTATGAGTAAATATATAAACACACTTATGTACAAATATATGAACATATATTATTTATTCAATCAAGACCAATTCTCATATGTTCAAAAATATGTCTCATTCTCAATATGGAGTCCATCAATTTTCTTTAGGTCATAAGTACCATTGTTCATCATAACTGTTATGGAACTGTGATTGATCATTGTATTGATCAAAGAACAAAAGATCTCATTTATAAACTATAAGAAATTGCTCCAAATCAACAGGAATAATAGCCATTTCCCAGTTGATAAATGGTAAACAGATATGAATAAACAGCTCTCTAGGAATTAACCACAACCCATAAACAATCATATAGGGAAATAATTCAAATCCTTGATAATTAAAGAAATACAAAAGAAAGTACATATCACATTGGTAAACTTGACAAAAATCAAAAGAAACAAGACAGAAATACAATGAACTATGGGAAGATAGAATTATTAATTCATCATTGGTGGAACTATGAATTAGAAATAGAAATAGAAAACTATTCTGAAAAACAATTTGGATCTATGCCCCACAGTTATTAAACTGTTGGATTATTTTGGATTTGTCCTTTTTATAAGGATTTATTGGAAGTACTATATTATGTGAGGATCAAATGAACTAGAAATTATTGCCTGTGGGTTTAGATAAAACCCATTCTCTAAATTTCTTTCTTTACCCCTCTTTATAATATATATTTATATAATAACACTAAATGGCACAGTGAATAGAGTACTGGCTCTGGTGGCAGGAGAACCTGAGTTCAAACCTGGTCTCAGATACTTTTAGTAGCTGTGTGACCTTGGTCAAGTCACTTAACTGTGATTACCTCAAATCCAGGGCCATCTGGTCATCCTGTTTCATATCTGACCACTGGACTCAGATGACTCTGAAGAAGAAAGTGAGACTAGTGACTTAGCCTGGCACACCATCACTCAAATCCGATTCATGTCCATGTCATGGAATCACCTCCCTGATGACATGATCTTTGATAACAAAGAACAAACATCATCAACATCATTATGCCACAGTCTCCCATTTAGTTACAAGTTCTATTCCTCTTCTAATTTTGTTCATATTATGATTATCAAGACTGATGTAATTCAACAATATCCATGCTTTAACAATATGACAACTTGATCATTGGGCACAGGTCTCAAAATTAGAGTACCTATAGTCACATTCAAGTTGATGGATGCTTATAAAATGATGGGATTCTTAAATCTTTTTCCTCTCCCCTTCCACTCTGACACTCTCCTGTAAAAAAATGCAATTGAGGGTCATTTTTTTTGGTCATGACAATCGATGAGACAAAGATAAAAAAAATCCTTGAGAATTTAGCAAATTGGTTACCGGAATCGGAGAATTATTACAGCAATGGTTATTCACATCTCGCAGACATGATATTCATCTATGAGCATTTAAGAACAATCTTTTTACTAGATGTTACTATCCAAAATACAAATTTCTGAGCTCCTTGGAAACTTTCAAAACATAGGGATCTGGGGAAATAAACAGACTATTTGGAACGGAAGATGTGTAGATCATCTTTGGCTCCTGCAAGAGTTGTCTTAAGGCTACTTTTTAGAGAATCTGTAGAGGTAGGTTATGAGGATAGTCAATTTTTTAGTCACATGTGACTTTTCATGACTATTTGGGTTTCCTTGGCAAAGACACTGAAATGATTTGTCATTTCTTTTTCAAGTCATTTTACAGATGATGAAAATGAGGCAAACATGGTGAAGTGATTTGCCCAGGGTCACAGAGCTAGTAAGTATTTGAGGCTGGATTTGGACTTATGAAGATGAGTCTTTCTGACTCCAGGCTTGGCACTATATCCACTGCACCACCTAGCTGCCCACAGGTCAGGAAGATCTGAATTGAAATTGAGCCTCAGACACCAATTGTCTGACCCTAGGAGAGCTTGAGTTTCTCCAACTCAAAAGTAGGATTTGTAATAGCCACTAACTCCCAGGGTTGATAGGAGAATAAAATGAAATAAATCTGTAAAGCTCTTAGACCAGTGCTTAGAACATAGCAGGCACTTCAATAAATAAGACAAATGATTGTTTCCTTCCTATCAATTCTATACTATATTCTATAGTATATCACCTAAGTTTATATCCTAATATTCTTATTCAGTAAGAAAAAGCATTTTATCCACTTTGATGATAGCTTGTAGAGCATTCAATACAAAAAAAAAAACTGGCAGGACATTAAATTGACCATTTCTATCTGATTCCTGTCCACACAGTTGAGAACAAGATAACAATGATGATAATAATCATAATAATTCATATTACTGTAGTGGAGAGAATGCAAAGTCTGGAGTCAAAGAGACTCATTCTCATGAGTTCAAAATTTACCTTATATGCTTCCTAGCTATGTGATTCTGGGCAAGTCACTTCACCCTGTTTGCCTCAGTTTCTTCATCTGTAAAATGAATTGAAGAAGGAAATAAAAAAACCACTCCAATATTTTTGCCAAGAAAGCCCCAAATGGGATCATGGGAAGTCAGATACAACTGGAAAATGACTGAATAATAACAACATCAGCAAAATATGGCATTTCAAGTTTTAAAGAACTTATCTATGACCATAGATCAATGGAATCCTTCCATTATTATTATTATTATCTTTAAAAAGTTCATATAATAGCAGATCTCTTCTGCAACTCTCAGTCACAAAACTTAGGGCATTGCACTTCTTGCCCAATTCTCCTTAATCTTAGTGAGATCCTTCTGAGATTATCTTCCATTGATTCTTTATATTTCTTTTTTTTGTTGGGTTTTTGTATATTTCTTATTTCTTCATAGCTGGTTTCAGAGTTCCTCTTCTTCTTGAGGTAATGGGACCACATTTTTGCCTTTGGTTGTAGCCTTGATGTAGCTGTTTAATCAATGTTTCTTGATTTAAGTGAAAAAAAAATAATTTAACTGACTTGCCCAGGGCCATCTAGCAATAAGTGTTGAAGTTTGCTTTGAGTTGGAATCTTTCTGACTCTAGGTCCAGTGCTTTCTCCATTCTGCCACCTAGTGTCCTCCTGTCATAGATACTGTAAGATGCATTTTTAGAAAGAAAATTTTTTTTCACAAGATTTACTTCAAAAGATATCATCACAAATACAGAAACTTTCTACCATATCATGACAGTCAGAAACCTCTTCCCCACTTTCCTTTTACCACCTCTGACCCTGTTGAGGGGAAGGGGATTAGGTTCACAGTTTAGTTCATTTCCTATCAAGAGAGAGTATACATACCAGGTGCTAGTCCTAACCCTTGCTGGGGCTGGTGCCCCAGGCCCCCTGGCTTCTAAGGGTTTCCAAGCAGGACTAGATAGTTGTACCATCTACCTGAAGTCCCAACTCTAAAGTCCTTGCCATGGTTCTAAGTCCTGGATACAATGCTACTTGCTGCTGGCCCTTGTCATGGAGGTAAAAGATGGGGCTTGGGGTGTTCATTTCTGTTCCATGTAATATATTTTTTTTGCAAGGCAATGGAGTCAAATGACTGGACCAAGATCACACGCAAAGCAAGGTAATTATTAAGTGTCTGAGGCTGGATTTGAACTCAGATCCTCCTAGCTCCACAGCTGGTGCTCTATCCACTGCACCACCTAGATGCCCCCATGCAATGCATTCTTTTTTTTTTAGTTGTTGTTTTTGTTTTTCTTGCAAGGCAAATGGAGTTAAGTGGTTTGCCCAAGACCACACAACTAGGTAATTATTAAATGTCTGAGGCCGGATTTGAACTCAGGTACTCCTGGCTTCATGGCTGGTGCTCTATCCACTGCACCACCTAGCTGCCCCCATGTAATGTTTTTCTTGAGGAAACACAATTCACTCAGTGTATTAAGTTATTTAAATATTTATTTAAAAGGAGAAGTGAAAGTGCTAAGCAGGTTGATTACAAAAAATAGCTTCAACTCATCCCAAGATTGGGAAAGTATCTCAGAGGTCAGCTGGTCCAAGTCCCTTCTTTTACAGAAGAGTCAACTGAAAGTAAGGAAGCATAGTGGCACAGTGGATAGAATACAGGGCCTGGAAGCAGGAAGACCTGAGTTCAAATGTGACCACAGACTCTTACTGGTTGTGTGACTCTGGGCAAGTCACTTCACTCTATTTGCCCCAGTTTTCTCATCTGTAAAATGAACTGAAGAAGGAAATGGGGAGCCTCTCCAGTATCTCTGACAAGAAAACCTCAAATGGGATCATGAAGAAGCAGACATGACGGAACAAAAACAAAGTGAAAGCCAGATAGGTTAACTTATTTGTCCGAGGTAACCTAGATACTAAGTATTATTGGCAGGCAAGATTTAAATATTTCCAATAGCAGTATTCTTTCTGTTTCCATTAGAAATTAATGAAATCCTTCTTATAATCCTATTTACTGAAATATGGCATTTCTAGTTTTTAAATCAGAAGACTTGTAATCTCTGTAAAATACCAATTCAGCCTTTCTGTCCATTCCTAAGACAATTTTGGCTCCATTTCCTATACTGGAAATTCCACTTTTTCAGAGAGGAAGTTCTGTAGCAAAGGAATCCTATTACCTCATTAGTTTTAAAATAAACAATGAACTCTGTTCCACCTTGTGCTATAGGAATGTCTAAGTGGATAAGTAATGTCTTGGATCCCTCTAAGTATAAAATTATTTAAAGTTTGTATCTATCTCATCTTCATTATATTACATACTCATTATATTACATTATATCCCTCTTCCTTTTCCAGTTCAGGAATCCAGAGACAGACAGACAGAGAAAGAGAGGCAAAAAAAGAGATAGAGATGGATAGAGATAGACACAGAAAGAGACAAAAACAGAGATGCAGAGAGTGATAAAGACAGACAAAAAAAAGGGACAGAGCAGAAGAGACAGGGACCCAGAGAGAAAGAGAAACAAACATACTGAGACAGAGATTGAGATAGAAAAAGACTGAGAAAAAGTCACAGGGAGAGAGTGATAAAGACAGAGAAGAAAAGCTAGAGACTGAAAGGAGAGCAGACAGAGAGAGAGAGAGAGAGAGAGAGAGAGAGAGAGAGAGAGAAGAGAGAAGCCCTCAGGAATATATAGAGAGACAAATAATAAAGAGAAATTTAGAGAAATACATGAACCATGTTAAAGAGCATATCCATGTAAACTCCTTATTTCTACCTGTAACAACATAAACTTTGCTATAACCCTAGATTCCTAGAAGAAATTCCTTACATTGATTAGTACCTAGAAATGCCATATAAGTTTAACATTCCCTCTGTAGATCAGATCTCTTTGGGATCAGTCATTTTTATCCTTTTCTATTGGCACACAGTAGCTATTTAATAGGGGATAGAGAAGTATGACCCTGGGCCAGTCATTTAACCTCTATGACTCAGTTTCTTTAACAGTAAAATGGTGCCAATAGTCGCGTCTTCCTCCCAGGATTGTTGTGAGAAGGCAACAACCGCCAGCTGGCACAATGCTTGCCTCACTCTATCTCTTTTTGAATGATGTCTTCCATATTAGTAGGATGGCTTTTGGGCATCTCCAATGTAAATCCCAAGCCCAGTTTTCTGCCTATCAGCCTAGTTAGCGCCATCGGATCAATCACCCTGAAATTAGTTCACATGAAGACTTCTCCAGGTCTTCCACCCAGACAACTGGCACAGAGCCCCCAGCGCCAATTACCCCCGGCCTGCTTCTCTCCCCGTCCCCCTCCCCAGGGAATCAGGCCTGGGTCCTCCTCAAGACACCCGTCTACCAGTTTGGGAGGGAAAGTGGCCTGGCTCCCTGAAGCCTTCCCCCTCCCACTGTGTGTGTGTGTGGGGGGGGGGGTGTGTGAAATGGCCCGGCTCCCTGCAGCCCTCCCGCTTCCCCTGAGGAAGGGTCCCCCCCCTCCCCAGGGGAAAGCGGCCTAGCGCCCTGGACTCTTGCTCCCTTCCCCCTCCTCCCGCCCCGCCTGCAGCCCTGCAGGGGCTGACTCAGGCCGGTGGGTCTAAAGCCGGCTGCCGGGCCCGGGAGCCCAGCGTGAGCCAGGAGGCTGCAGGGCGGGCGGCCAGGACCCCTCCCCCGGGGGGTGGGGGGTGGTCAGGCATTGCACCGTTCTGCCTGAGTCAAGGCTTGGCCCTGGGGAGCGGGAATTTCCCGGGCAGCGGGGTTTCCTCTTTCTGAGCCGGAGCGCAGTGAATAAAAGCGACGGCTGGAGCATGGGGAGCCACAGCCTTCGGGAGCCTGAGAGCCGCCAGCCCCAAGAAGCAGAAGTCCGCCGCCATGAGCCCCAGCCTCCGCCAGCTCTCCTGCCTCGTCCTGCTGTGCCTGCTGTCCGGGCTCCTGACGCCGGCAGTGCGCCCCGCCAGCGGTGAGAGACTCGGGGGCCAAGATCCAGGGCCTTTGCTGTGCCCTGGAGGAAGGGGGGCGGGCAGAGACGGGAGCCTGGGCCCACTTTCTCCTCCAGAGCCATCTGGGTTCAGGAACCTGATAGGAATCAGGACGACTGGGGATGGCCCTGGAGGAGAGACAGGCAGGGTTAGGTGACTTGTCCAAGGTCACCCAGCCAGGAAGAGTCAAGTGTCGGGGGGTCAGATTCAAACTGCGGTCCTCCTGACTCCAAAGCCAGTGCTCCATGCACTGTGCCACCTTGGCATGCCCCATAAGGGCCCAGGGCAAGAGCCTTTACATCTGGGGCAGCTGTTCCTGCAGGTGGGGACAGGGACCTGGTGTGTCCCTGAGAGAGGGGGCAAGAACCTTTGCATCTCTGACACTCATCTCCTTTTTTCTGTACTTCAGGAGCCCCAGTGAACAGTGAACTCCGATGCCAGTGTGTAAATACAGTGCAAGGAGTTTCCCCCAAGACCATTGCCAGCCTGAAGGTGATTCCAGCGGGTGCCTCCTGTGCCAACCTTGAAGTGATGTAAGTTGGTCCTCCCCAGCTCTGCCCTCATCAGTTCAGCCCTCTCTGGTTCAAGGAATCAGATTCTCATATTTTCTTTCCTCTCCTACGCAGAGTCACTCTGAAGAAGGGAAATAGACTTTGCCTTAACCCTGAGGCCCCTGGTGTGAAGAAAATAGTGGAGAAAATACTGAAAGGGTAACTATCATTTTATTATACCTAGATATATATCTCTATTTCTTTCTTTCTTTCTTTCTTTCTTTCTTTCTTTCTTTCTTTCTTTCTTTCTTTCTTTCTTTCTTTCTTTCTTTCTTTCTTTCTTTCTTTCTATGTATCTATCTATCTATGTATCTATCTATCTATCTATCCATCATAATTTAAAAGAGTTGACAAAAGAGGCAGCTAAGTGGTGAAGCAGAGAGAACACTAGCCCTGGAGTCAAGAGTCAAATCCTCACAGACACTTAATACTTATCAAGTAATACTAATCACATAATACCCTAATACTAGTGTAACTTTGGGCAAGTCACTTAACTCCATTACCTCCCACAAAAACAAATTATATCAGATTTTTATCATAAGGACTAAAAAATGTCTAAATACATATTTTCTATTGAAAAATCAGTACTTTCTATTCACTCTTTTCTTTCACAATTCTATCCTCAAATTCAAATTAATATTAAATCGTTATATTTGATACCAGAGTGATAAGTGTTAGAGCTATGATTTCATTGATATCACAAACTTCCAGGGAAATTCTCTTTATCCATGTAGAAGGCACCTCTTGAATTTAGAATTTCAGAGTAGAGTCTAGAGAGAGCTCTGAGAGACCAAGTAAATCACCAAAGGTCATATTGCTAGCAGTTGGCACCGATGGGGCATGACGTTAGATTTTCCCAGCTTTAAGTTTAGCTACTATGCCAGGCTGCCTACTTGCCAACATATGAAATAGACTTGGCAAGTATCTTTTAAAAAATCTTTAAAAATCTAAATTTTCTGTGTTTCAAGATTTGCATCCTCAGGAGGGAAGCCTGTACAATTACCTGGTCACTTGAAACAGCTTAGAAAAAAAATAAATGGGTTATTTGATGGATTTTTCTTTGCTTTAATATCTATGACCATGTAGTTATGCCCGTATGCAAAGAATCCCATTTTACTTTAAGATCTCAGGAAATGTCTCTAGTTATAGATTGTTAATTAATGTCAATTATGCTTTTTTTTATAACAGCTCCAAGTAGTAACTTCAAAAGAGAGGATGATCTCTTGCAATGCCTGTGCAACTCTATTTTGAGAACATGGGTTTCCAGAGCCAGAAGAATCCCAGTACTTCGCCAAGCACCTGTGATTTTAATAAGAATTCTTTATTGAAATGATTTTATTTATTTTATTTGTTAATTTTTAAAATTGTGATTGAAACTGGTGTTAAATTTACATTGATGTCTTCTCTTCACTTTTTACAAAATCCAGTTTATTTCCATTTTTCCTTAATGTGCTCTGTATTTCATTTAAATGTGATATTTTCAATGTTTTTGAGAATCATTTATATTGAGCCTACTTAAAATGGGCTATGATTTATGTGAAAAGGAGTGTATTTATCTTATGTGGGAGTTGACTACAAACATTATTTATAATAACTATTTGATATTGTCTGTTAATTATATATTTATATTGAAGTATTGAGAACAGTAATGTTCCATCTATCCCATAGACATTTAATGTCTTCTTTGTATGGCATACTGTCATTTTTAGTGTAAAGATACACAATGTTCTGAATTCTATGTTCTAAAATAAAGAGTTAAATATTTATTGTTAATAAATAATTACAAAGTCTGAAATAAATCATTTGAGAAATTCCATTCTTTGTTTACGTTTCTTTTATTGGAGGTAGAGAGAATACCACCTAAAAATTTGGGGTCTATGATTTAAAAGAGAAAATATTGTATGATACCATTTTTTCTATTCATTTAACAACTTTTGTATCCCTGCAAATGCCAATCAGGTTCCATTGCTTTCACTAACTGGGGAGTTGAAATATTGGTATGATTATCCCATTTATTTAATAGCAAATTAAACAATAGTAAGGCAAACTTTTCATTTGATGCCAAATCACATGTGCCATAATTATAATTCTTGATACCTAACATTACACATCAAGGTTGAATGCAGTAGACTACTGAGTTTTGTTTGTATCTGGTTTGGAATTTATATCAAATCAGATTATTTTTCATTTGAGAGAGTTATGTCTGATTCATTGATTTGTTCATTGTCACTCAGATAATATGTCAAAGGAATTAAGGCATATTTTGAACAAATATTTTCAAATTTTTTCACTAACCTGGCCACATGGTCTCTTCCACCAATAAAGACAGGAATAAAGAGCATATCTAGATTCAACTCTGGTAAGATTTAATTTAAAAAGTCATACATTCACTCCTGAATTTATTTAAGTCCAGTAAAATCAGAAATTACAATTGTTCATGCAGATTTACTGAAGACATTAATTTTTCTTCAAATCACATGTAGAGATTTATCTCATGCTATAGTTTTCAATGTCAGAAGTTGACACAATTTAAGCAATGGAAGCCAATCTTGAATCAAACGGCAAGAAATTACCTCAATGTCCAAAAGAAGAAAGAAGTGGAAATGTGGGAAAATTCAGAGGGTGCTGATACTTTTTTATAGATGAAGAAAGTGAGACACAGACAAATGAGATACTTTATCTAAACCCACACAGGTCTATATGCAGTCTAGTCTTGTCTTCATTCATTTATTCATTCATTTAATCATTTATTTATTTGTCAATTATAACATTGGGCTTCCCTTATAAGTGGTCAATCCACAATGCTTAGAGTCCCAAATCAAGAGACACTAAATTCTTCTTTTCAATGAAGAGTAAAGGAATCTCTTCCCCGGATAAAGTCCATCTCTCACTCTCAAAGTTATCCCATGGTTGACCATATGTTTTATGAGAAGGGGAAGAAGTAAGGAAAAATACTTTTGTCCCATCAGAGAAAGGTTCATTTGAACCCTTATACTAGTTTTCTTTACATTTTCTGGTATTTAAAAGAAAATTCTCCCTCCCTCTGACAATAATACTTCTTCCCTTTCTTGATGCTCTGGGATGAACCAAAAGAACCCAGAATGAATAGTTCTCTTAGTCTCTGAATTCAAGATTATATTTGCCCTACTTTGGGTCAAGTCAATACACATTTATTTATCAGATGTCTAGTATAAGACAAGTGATGCTTGTACAAAAATATTCATAGCAGCCCTGTTTGTGGTGACAAAGAATTGGAAATCAAGTAAATGTCCTTCAATTGGGGAATGGCTTAGCAAATTGCGGTATATATATGTCATGGAACACTATTGTTCTATTAGAAACCAAGAGGGATGGGAATTCAGGGAAGTATGGAGGGATTTGCATAAATTGATACTGAGTGAGATGAACAGAACCAGAAAAACACCCTACAGCAACATGGGGGTGATAATTAACCTTGATGGATTTGCTCATTCTATCAGCGCAACAATCAGGGACAATTTGGGGCTGTCTGCAATGGAGAGTACCATCTGTATCCAGAGAAAGAACTGTGGAGTTTGAACAAAGACCAAGGACTACTAACTTTAATTTAGAAAAAAAAAACACTGATATCTTATTGTCCGATCTTGCTATCTCTTATACTTTATGTTTCTTCCTTAAGGATATGATTTCTCTTATCATATTCAATTTGGATCAATGTATACCATGGAAACAATGTAAAGACTGGCAGATTGCCTTCTGTGGGGAGAGGGAACTAAGATTAGGGAGAAAATTGTAAAATTTAAAAGAAATAAAATCTTTAAAAAATAAGTGAAGTGATGAGATATAAAAGGAAAATAACCAGTCCCTACTCTCAAGTAGTTTACTATTTCTGTGTGTGTGTGGGGGGGGGTGAAGCAAGATGCAAAAAACCAAGTACAAACTACAAGTGGGAGACAATTGAAATGGTCAATAAAAGGAAGACACAGGAATTAATGGGGATTAGAAAAGACTTCCAGTAAAATGTAGATTGTAATTGGGACCTAAATGAAGTCAAAAGATGGAGATGAGAATGCCAGGCATTGAGGTCAACCATTGAAAATGTTCAGAATAGAGAAATGCAAGGAGGAATATCAAAGAAACCTCGTCATTGTATCTAAGAGCACGTTTGGTAAAAATAGGTATTAGAAGACCAGAAGGATAAGAAAGGTTTATCTCTCATTTCTCTGTCCTTTTGTATACTCAGCCCAGTCATCCATTTTGCCAAAAGATATTATGGTTCCTCTACCATCTATTACCACTACTAGAAAAATATGTCAAAATACTTTATTTACTGTGAGTCAGCAGCAAATATTTTCATAAAAATGACACACTATCCATCATTTGATTCATTAAACTTTAGAGTTGGAAAGGACCTTAGGCAGTTTCCAACCCAATTCTTTCATTTTACAAAGGAGACAACAGAAGTGATGAAAAGATCAATGAACTATCAAAGGTTGAATCTTCTTAGAACAATAGGAGTCAGAGACATCTTAGAGATGACCTGGTTCAATTTTTAAATTTTCTTTATGTGGAAAGAAGTTTAGGGAAATCATTTGTCTTGGATCATATCTATTGAATGGCAGTTGGGACTAGAGCCAAATTCTCTTGATTTCTGCCTCTTTTGGGATCTTTCCATTACCTCAGGGAAGGAGTGGAAGAACTACTCTGGAACTACACACCTTCCCCTTGAAGTGGTGAGAACTTGAAGCAAAGTTTATTAAGAAAATTGAAATTTACCAGCTTTTTTATTCACTAGGGGAAGCATTCAATCCCTATTGAGGACCACTCTGCCCATGGGAGGAGGGTGAAGACTTGATGTTCCTTGGAATAAGAGACTATATAAGCATAGTCTGTAAAAATGGAATCATATACATGAATATTTAAAAGGAATAACAGGTTGTATATACTGTATTCATGTGCAATCATCTTTCTCTGCAGTTGTATTATTATAGAAATGATTGTTTTATTCCATAAATTAGAAATGAAATACATTTAATTTAAAAAGAAAAATGGGAAAGGACCTTGCAGATCACTTTGTTCAACACTCTCATTTGAGAAGTTAAATAACTTGTCCAGGGTCCTACAATGATAGGAAAAGAACTAAAACTTGAACACAGGTCTTTTGACTACTAGTCCAGGCTGTTTTTTCTACAATATAGAAATATCACATAATTTATATTTAATACATATTACATGATAATTTTCATTATGAAGACCTATCTCTAGTTCTGTCATTGAGTTTCCAATAGTTACTTCAATCTTCCTTATTTGTTTTTGTTTTATTCATTTTAAAGATTTTATTTATTTTGAGTTTTACAATTTCCCCCCCTATTTTTGCTTCCTTCCCCCCAGCCCCCACAGAAGGCAGTCTGTTAGTCTTTACATTGTTTCCATGGTATACATTGATCTAAGTTGAATGTGATGAGAGAGAAATCATATTCTTAAGGAAGAAACTTAAAGTATAAGAGATAGCAAGATCAGACAATAAGATATCATTTTCCCCCCTAAATTAAAGTTAATAGTTCTTGGTCTTTGTTCAAACTCCACAGTTCTTTCTCTGGATACAGATGGTATTCTCCATTGTAGGCAGCCCCAAATTGTCCCTGATTTTTGCACTGGTGAAACAAGCAAGTCCATCAAGGTTGATCATCACCCCCATGTTGCTGTTAGAGTGTACAATATTTTTCTGGTTCTTCTCATTTCACTCAGCATCAGTCCATGCAAATCCCTCCAGGCTTCCCTGAATTCTCATCCCTCCTGATTTCTAATAGAACAATAGTGTTCCATGACATACATATACCACAGTTTGCTAAGCCATGCCCCAATTGAAGGACATTTACTTGATTTCCAATTCTTTGCCACCACAAACAGGGCTGCTATGAATATTTTTGTACAAGTGATGTTTTTACCCTTTTTCATCATCTCTTCAGGGTATAGATGCAGTAGTGGTATTGCTGGATCAAAGGGTATGCACATTTTTGTTGCCCTTTAGGTGTAGTTCCAAATTTCTCTCCAGAAAGGTTGGATGAGTTCACAGCTCCACCAACAATGTAATAGTGTCCCAGATTTCCCACAACCCTTCCAACAATGATCATTATACTTTCTGGTCATATTGGCCAGTCTGAGAGGCGTGAGGTGGTACCTCAGAGAAGCTTTAATTTGCATTTCTCTAATAAGTAATGATTTAGAGCAATTTTTCATATGTCTATGGATTGCTTTGATCTCCTCAT